>NC_141385.1:39714325-39829325 GCF_017979445.1 Akebia trifoliata | reverse complement strand
ATACTCGAAACGGAAACCACTACCAATGAAGGCTGGCAAAGGTAGAAATAAGAACGGAAACTGCTCTAAGAAATTTCAGCAATGAAGGCTGAATAGAGAAAGTGCAAAAATGCTCTGTTTTTGAACTAAAAAACAGGGTAACATAGGGTACAAAGAAGCATCTGTATGGTCTCGGCAATGAAGGCCTGTGTGAAGAGGTATTTAATCCCCGAAAAGTGCCTAAAGCTCTGATACCATGACACAAACTGAGAAACACTTCGTGGAAGAATTTTCTTCATACATTCGAATAATACGCAAAACGTTAGCTATATACATCAACCCTAGCAGCAGAAAAGGACAACTAACTAGGTTATATCAGATCCCACGATTTATGGGATATTCTAACTGAATGGGAAGCTAACAAAATCAGCCTGATTCTAGGAATACAGGCTGTTACAAAATTTCCTAAAATAGCTAACTACACACTTATAGAATACAAGTCATTAAACACGTTTTCCCACACATATCGATGGATGGCAGCTAGATTTTTCAGGCTAAAATTCAACCCTGCCGAGTAGTAGTAATATATATATATATATGGGAAAAGGTTGCATGGGCCAAAGGACCATGTAGAACATGGACCGAGGTCCACATTTGGGTCACATGGACTGCCACATTGGTCCAAATGACAACTCAGCCTCTTGTTTGTCGTCTAGATTGGGCTTGAAAATAAAATCATTTTTTGGCGTTGGAACTTGAGTTTGAAAATGGACGGGCATTGAACTCCTAGATTTAAAATTTGAAAATGACTGCTTTTTTGAGAGTTCATAAAATTTTATGCTCTACGTACTGTGGCACCCGATGATGTATTTGGGCTCCACGTTGACATGTGGTCCATAGAGATGGATGGTCCTTCGGTCCATATAACCGTATCTCTCTCTCTCTCTCTATATATATATATATATATATATATATAGATATTCCTGTTCAGTAGAAATATGTTGGACACATGCTGACACATTTTATCAAAGAACTTTAATTTATTCAAACATTTTATTTTCATAATCATTTATTTACTTCACCGAATATCATCTAATTTAGACACAAACTTCTCTATATCACAAACTTTTTAAGTGTTCAAACCTCTTTACTCAAAAACATATGGAAAAATTGTGCAATCATGTTGTAGCTTTCCATTCTGCGGGGATGCTCGTATTATTATATTTTTTTCTTTCAGGTACTGTCTTGCAGATGACCGCTTGTTAGAAGCTGTCAGGTTTCTGGATCTCGGTGCTGGTGCTGGCTGGGAGTTACTCCAGGTGAGCTCATAACCCGCAATTTATAATTATTAATATTTCTCCCATGCTACAACTCACTACCTATTTATAGGATAACTCAACTACCCATCTACTTGACCATACAGTTCAATGCCCTACAATGCTGAAACAGTTTATTATGGTTTAGTTCTTTAACGTTAATTGTTCTCTTGGACCAGGCAATGCTGAATCCTGACTTCCGTAAACGGCCAATTGCAGAAGCTGTATTGAATCATCGGTTCATGACTGGTACTGTTCTGTGAATGTCTCGGGCTGAAATCTGAAAATTTAAGATAATTTTTCTTCTACTTACCACATATAACTCAGTAAAAAAGGTTTATGCTTCGTTTGCCCGTAGAATGAAGTTCTTATATTGTCATTCCTAAGTGTAAAGGGTCCATCTGTCTCCCCTTTAGTAAATAGAAGTTTAGTCTATAAAGCTTCACTCAATATACTTTGTCTTTGATTCTATTTATTCTAAAACCTTTGGACTCCAAAACATCTCTCCAGAGTTCTATTGTTATGTTGACTCCTTTCATATTATCATCTCTTACCCTAAAGAGAGATTCTATTGGTACACCAATTTTTACTTTAACACACAAATCAACTTTTACTTGGTGTGTTATAAGTAAAAGTTAGTGTGCTAATATAAGCTCTCTTAGAGAAGTTAGGCATACACTTAAAGAAGATACGTGTTGTAAATAAATTATAATTGAAAATTTATTAGTCAACTTATGATTTGTTCAAAGTGACAATTTAAATTGATACATTTGGTAGGCAGTGAGTCGTATTCTAGAGGTAGCATTTTATAGAGAGAAGGTCATTCCCTGCCATTTGAAGCCAGTGGAAAGGCAATCTAGGATCTTCAGAGACAAAGTGACTCGTGAAGGCATATGAGAAAATCAAAATTTTCATGATGCCCTAAGGGGAGAGTACTTTTTTTGCTTTCAAATTAATACCATGTCACGCATGCATGCACACACATATGCCTGATTATCTGCCACCTTCATATTTGCTTAGATTCTTATCCAAAGGGGAACATGCTTGCCACTGCCCAGGTTTTTCATTTCTATCTAGTTGTTTTTGTCTGTTTGTTTATTATTATTATTATTATTATTATTATTATTATTATTTGAAACTTAATTTCTTATATAGTACATCCGACATTTTGAATTGCCATGATAATATGACTCCCCCACGTGGCATACTAAAAAATACTAACGTGGCATGTGCTAGAACCATAGCTTTTATGCCTCGGGATACACATCCCCATAAATGTGTTAGGTTGTGTATCACGAGGAAGAAAGATCTATGGGTTCAAGTACATGCCACACCAGGAGAGTATTTTGAGTATGCCTTGTGTGGAAGTCAGAAAATCATTACTCTTTTGAATTACATCTGCCTTTACATCTTATGTGAATGTGAGCAACAAGTATTGTTCAAAGCTTCCTTTCATCTTGCTTTTTGGGGATAGCAAATTCAAATATGAAGATCATAATCAGTGTCAAATATGAAAATCAATATTCAGAGTGGAGTTCTGAATGTAGAACCCATGTTTCCATTCAAGAGTATGGGATTGGTTCTGGGTCTAATCTGGTTCTTATGAGGTTTGATACCTGATCAATCCGGATCCAGTTTAAACCCGACCTATGGATAGTCCTTCAAACCTTTTACATGCTATTGACACGTTCTTTTGGGTTTATTGACCCATGAACGAACCATTACCCATTGATCCACCCCTCAACAGACCTACAAACCAAAATATAAAACCAGTCATGATTTATTCTATTATTTTTAATTATCAGCTTATAAACATGGTAACAATGTTGGGGTACGGGAATAATTTGGTAAGAGAGTTTTGGAAAAAATTGGGAAAACATAGGATAAATTATAAAGTAAAAAATAATTATTTTAAGTAGAAAAATGTAAAAGAAATATGTATTATATACATTAAAAAAATAATACTTAAAAAATGCTAAAAAACAAAAACAATCCATGATTCTTGAAAAAAATTGGGATTAAATCATATGATTAATTGTGATTTAAAAAAACAAGTATATATTTTTTTTGAAATTCATGTTTTTTTCAAAAAATCATGATTTAATCCATAACTATTAAAATCGTGATTTTTTTTTTAATTTTTTAATTTTTAAAATTTTAATTTTCCAGAAAATTGCATATTTTTATCACTATGCTTATATCCATTGTCACAAAATTTGTTGAAATTGTGGCTAAATTCGTTAAAATTTGTAGGCTTAAAAGTGTAAAATGGTTTAATCGGCGATTAAGCGTGTAAACAGTTGAATCCCCAATTAAATTGGGAATTCGTAGGCTATAATTTAGAGAGTACCTGATAGACCTCACAGCTGCATTTTTATTACAAAAACTCTCTTGAAGTTCTACAAAAGGAAAACTTTTACTTTATGAAGTTTGTTACCCACCAAACCTTACTTTACATGTTTGTTACCAAGCAAACCTTGGAGTGGAATGAGTCATGATTTTCTAAGGCCCTATTCTTTTGAGTTTCAGGAGTCAGTTTTTTTTGCTATTTTTGTTTTTAAACCAAAAGTCAAATAAATAATGTTCGTTTGGGATTTTTTTGACTCCTGAGGATTTCAATTAAAGTCCAAAAGTAACTCCTAAAAGAAGTCGCCCAAGAGGGACTTCTTCAAATAGCTTTTGAGGGAAGTCAAAAACATAAATGGCTCAAGTGTAGTTACCAAAATACCCTTTATCTTTAATCAAAATTTCAACTAAACTTAACTTTAAAAAATAAAACTAGATTATTAAAATACCCATCATCTTTTAAAATACCCTTCATTTTTATCAAAATACCTTTCATCTTTAATCAAAATTTCAATCAAACTTAACCTTAAAAAATAAAAGAAAATTACTAAAATACCCTTCATCTTTATTAAAATACCCATCATCTTCCAAAATACCTTTTATCTTTATCAAAATACCAACCAAACTTAACTTCAAAAAATAAAATAGAATTACCAAAATACCTTTCATCTTTAATCAAAATTTTAACCAAACTTACCTTAAAAAATAAAAAAATTACTAAAATACCTTTCATCTTTACCAATTACCAAATGCCCTTCATCTTTGCCAAAATACCCTTCATCTTTAATCAAAATTTCAACCAAACTTAGCCTCAAAAAATAAAAGTAAATTATCAAAATACCCTTTATCTTTACTATCAAGATAAAAAATAATTCATCATCACTACTTTATTACTAAAACACCCTTCATCTTTATGTGGATGTTGGATTGTGTATTATGCATGTATTTTCTTTATTATATGTTCATTTTTAAGAGGGGATGCAATCGAAATTTCGATAGAATTATAAAATTTGTTTAAATTGAAAATAATTATTTTTATAAATTTTTAATATGATTTTATTATTATTATTTTATATATATAGTGTAATTATATATTTATTAAGGTATTCTACTCATTTCTAGTGCATTCTGAGTGTATCATCAACATTAAGGGCGTTCTGGTCATTTTACCAGAATCCAACAATAAAAAGTTATTAAACAAACATCAATTTTTGGCTTATGTGCTTCGGTAACAAACAAACTTCTATTGGATGTGATTTTTCAGGTTCTAGGCTTCTGCTTCTTCCAAAAGTCAGCTTTTGGAACTGGAGCTGGCTTTTTTAAAAAATAAACCCTAACTCACCCTCTGACAAACTCTCCCCATGTGACTGTACCTATTACCATGGTTTCCTTGGGATACACAATTGCACATCCCCATAAATATGTGGAGTTGTATATCATGAGGAAAAAATCTATGGTTATATGTAGGGATGCAACTTGATTTGGTTTGAGGCCAAATTGGAACTAAACCGACATAGGTCGATTTCACCAAATTAGAACCAAAACTGAACCAAAATGTCATTGGAGCCAAAAAGAACAAGGTCGATTTGGTTCGGTTCGGTTCGATTCTATGGGTTGGCAATATTCTATAAATTATAAATTAGAAATAACATATTTTTAATGGAAAAACATACATATAATAAAGGGTTGCGTTCCGTGTACACATCTATCTACTCATATTTCCACAAAATGTAGTAGACGTCGGATTAAAAGATGATCCAATGGTCCAATTTAAAGTGCGAGAAAACAGAGCACGTGCTCTAATATCTCAACTTAATTATTTCGATATTTGTACACGAGTTATGTTTCAAGAAGATGGTTAGGACGTGTTCAGTGAAGAACGACATCAATGAAACAGTCACAGTGAAGAGGATGAAATGGTTGCAGGGAAGTAGTTACAAATAATCAAAATTATAAGTGTTTTTATTAGAATAATGTGCTTCAGTTTCTCTACTTTATAACATGAGCTGTTGGATCATCTTTTAATTTGACGGTTACTACATTTTGTGGAGATATGAGTAGATATATGTGTGCATGGGATGCCACCCTATAATAAATATAAGATTTCATAAAATAAATCTAAATCTATGCATAAAAAGTCATTAGTTTATCCATAATAAAATCTTTTATCTATGTGCTAACTAGGGGTGCACATGGTTCGGATTGGTTCGGATTTTGGCAAAATTGGAACCGAACCAAACATGATCGGTTCTACAAATTTGAAACCGAACCAATCCAATTACCCTATAGAACCGAACCAATCCAATCCAATCTTGGTTCGGATTGGTTCGGATCGGTTCGGATCGGTTCTCGGTTCTCATACTTATTAAAGATAGATACCTTCTTCCTCAACTCAAGCATTCTATCTCCTCCAATCTTCAAACCTTAAAAACAAGTAGGACTTTTTTTACACGTGGACTTTTGGGATAATAAAAAAGTTAAAAGGAAAAGAGAAGAAAGAAATAAAAAATCGAAATTTTATTTTTTAAATAATTATATATATATATATATATATATAGGGAAATGTTCAGCACCCTAAGTTTTACCACACACTTTAACAAACGTTTTTTGTCCTACATGGGTTAGAAGTTTTGGAATGGGCTGATTTTTGGTGAGGATGATCTCTATGATTAGAAGATCATCCTCCCCAAAAATCAGCCCATTCCGAAATGTTTAGCCCCATGTTTACAAGTTGAAAAATCGTGGACCGTCCATTTTTTGTAAATCATTTTTTATGGGGTTAGAAGTTTTGGAATGAGCTGATTTTTGTGAGGATGATCTCCTCACCATAGAGATCATCCTCACCAAAAATCAGCTCATTCCGAAACTTTTAACCCATGTAGGACAAAACACGTTTGTTAAAGTGTGTGGTAAAACTTAGGGTGCCGAACGGGACCCATATATATATATTATATATATATATATATATATATATATATATATTATATATATATATTTATTTATATATAATTGGTTCGGTTTTCGGATTGGTTCGGTTCTATTATATCCTAATCCGGAACCGAACCAAATTAATCGGATTTTTTTTTCTTCGATCCGTACCCGAACCGTGTGTGTGTGTTTAATCCGAACCAATCCAATCCAAAAGCTTCGGATTGGTTCGGATCTCGGATTTACCCAATCCAATGTGCACCCCTAGTGCTAACTCCTCATATAATTCATACTACATTAATATACATATTTTTTTATTTATTACTTCAACGATTCGGTTCTCGGTTTGGTTTGGTTTGGTTCTTTACAAGCTTAATTCGAGAATCGAACCAAATCACCCCAAAGCTATCGGTTTAGTTCGGTTCTTGTTTGAACTGGACCAAGTTTCACCCCTAGTTCTCTGCACAGTCACATGGGGAGAGTTTGTCGGGGGGGGGGGGGGGGTGTGAATTTATCATTATTCAATTCAAATTGATGAGGTTAATTTGTTACATGACATATGTTGGAGTCGATAAAATTCTAAGAACTAATAAAAAAAATTTGGAAAAAAAAAGTTAATTTTTATTGTTGAATTTTAATTCTAAATTTAGGAGTTTGGTAGCCATCCATGTTCAACACCTTCGATCAAGATTAAAAAAGTATTTTTTTATTTTTTTATTTTTTTTCTTTTGAATCTGAAATTTTTCATGAAATCTAGAAAGTTGTAGTGTTGGATTGCCAATTTGATAATCCATGTGGGCCCAAAAACCCTTAAGTAAGATTAGGCTTATATAAAATCTTAAAACCAAAAAAAAAAAAATGAAATAGAGTTTCTATTGCCACCCCAACTTTTACTTATTCTCAATCATATACTTATTTTCCTTATTTTTATTTGGAGTGTAATAAGTAATAGTTGGGGTGCCGATAGCAACTCTTTATCTTTTATCTCCCATCTTTTTTCTTCTAGGGTTTTGACCCCACCAACTCTTACACACTACCATGCACATGTTGATACTACTAATGACTTCAAGGAGGAGTCATGAAACCATCATCCACTTGAGTCCATCCAAAGGTGAGGTTGGGCATTTCTCAATTATAGATTTCAGATTTTTAGGTGAAAAATCAATTGCAAATTTTCAAATAAAAAAAAGGGAAAATCTCATTCCACCGTTAGAATCATATTGAAGAAGAAGAAAAGTAAAAGAAGATAAAAGGAACTCACTAAAAGAGTAAGGTTTTCAAAAAAATCCAGAGATCTAGAGAGAGAGAGAGAGAGAGAGAGAGAGAATTGAGAGAGGATGCCATTTTTAGTATGTTTGGAAAAGTTGTGACACAACGTCAAATGTGTCAAACATGTTCATCCAACCAAACATGCATGTTTAGATTGGAAATAAATTCATTTCAACTATTGTTTCATCTAGCGAATTTTGCATTCTCTCTCGACCTCCAACATTTGAGTGAGCCTCGATAAAAAATAATCGACCACCTCACCCCCCCCCCCCCAACCCACCCACAAATTTTCAAAATTTGTAGATTAATGAGTGATTGGGAGTCATGGTTTTAAAACTCGGTTTCGCGTCTCGTCTTGTCCAGGCTCGATACTGAGTCGTCTCGGACAAGTTTTTAAATACGTTTGAGATGTCTTGTTCAAAAAATAAAAAAAAGGTAAAGGTCCACCTAAGAACTAAGTAGGAAGATTCGGTTGTTAGACAAAGAAGGCGTTAGGCATTTTGTCTCACCCACCAAAGTGATGGTTACCAAAGAATAGCCTTTTATGAAGTTGAAAACTCATTTTGTGGTCTTTTTAATAGTTTAAAAAAAAGGTAAAGAGTCAAGAAACAAATGATATGTAGTTTGACTTCTAAAAAGATCAAATAGACTCAATGAGCAAGCCATGTATATAAATACATACTGTTAGAATTTTTTATAGACTTGAGGTTTAGGTGAAAATCATCATAGATCTCACCATTTGGCCTCCAAACACTTGTTCTACACTTATACACTAACTAGGGAGCGTGTTTTTGTTGTTTGGGTCCTAAAGACATGCTCATGGAGAGAAGACATCCTTAAGAAAACCCTTTGTAGATACCCCATTTTTGCACTCGCCTGATCAATCAACTCGTCAACCCGATCGCAATGATTCCCAATGATGGATGTTATTTCCATTGCTTTATTTTATTACCAGAAATGTTTCAGAAATTCGGATGAGGTATCTCGAACTGACAAAACTGTAGAAACCACGTTACGCTAGGAAAATACGACTCCAGAACATAGAAATCATCATTTTGCAGACAAAAAGAAGTTTCACGATAAAAATGGATCAAATTACCAAAATACCCCTAACATCAAAACAACCCTAGAGCCTATATTACGCTTAGGAAAAGTCATTTTGAACACATAAAATAACAAATCGAAACCAAATAAATCATTTCGCCAATTTTCATAGAATTTGACAAAATTACGAAAATGCCCCTCATAAAGTTCATGACCATTTCACACAAAATTTTTTATAAATGACACAAACTAATATTTCCATTGAATTCCTTACGAAAAATTTATTCTAAACCATCCTAGAACATTAAAAACCGACTTAAAACGTGAAAAATCATCTCCGGGTGCAAAATGGTAATTTCACAATTTTCATAATTAAAAATTTCAAAATTAATAAATAAAATATTAAATAATTAAAGTGAAACATTAATGAAATTAATTTAAAATTTTGAACTAAAAAAATCGATCAATCGGGCTCTCATGAAAAATTGTTGAGGGTTCGAGAGATATTTCTTTAAGGACCCCTTCATTTGGGGGTCCAAAGAATTAAAGACATAATAGAGAGGGATTCTCAAAAAAATTAAAGTCAATCAAGCAAGACTAAGGTCAGGTATTAAAGTCAATCAAGTAAGACTAAAGTCAAAATTAAAGTCAATTAACTAAGACTAAAGTTAAAATCTTAAAGTCAATCAATTAAGACTAAAGTCAAAATATTAAAAGTCAATCAAATAAGACCAAAAGTCAAAATCATAATAGAGTTCTAATTAAATAATAACTCTATCTAATAGAGTTCTAATTAAAACACAATTCTACCTAAAACAATTCTAATTAAAACACAACTCTACCTAAAATAATTTTAACTAAAACACAACTCTAATTAAAAGAATTATAATAAAAACACTAATGCTATCTAAATCAACTCTTAAAAAATCTATAAATAGAGGTCCTCACACCCTATTTTCGTAAAAAAAATCATAAACCTTAAGAGAAATAGGTCTAGAAGCCCCCTAGCCCCCCATAAACCCTAGTTTTGGAGCTCCAACTCCTTACCTAACATCCCTTCTTCGATTTTAGCATAAAAAACACCTAAAAACCTTCAAAAACACCCCAAAATCCATAACAAACTCGAAGAATTCAGATCCAAGAAAAAAAGAGATACCTTGCTTCGGAGATCGAAAATCAAATTCGGAGACAGAGCGAAGCAAGAAGTACGGTACAAGGAGCAATTTTTGTCGGATCTGAGGAAATAAAGTCTTTGCTATCGAAAATGTATAACTTCTTATTTTTATTTTATTTTATTATTATCTAGGTTTTTTTAGCAATGTAGCTTATTTGAAAAATTAGTAGAGACCGATTTTGGCCGGGCGGGGTTGGTGCCTAACACTTTCCAACCCCGTAACATGATCCCCGAATTCAGTTTTTTTTTCTGTTCTAGATTAGTCCTTTATCTGTTTAGAGTCATTAATCGGTTCCTAGACCGTAATAACTAGGTGGCGACTCCCAAACCTCAAGGGTCAAAAGCGGATCCGCGCACCCCGGGGAACGAGGGCGCTTCACCCTTACGTAAAAAACAATATGCTTGGAAATTAAAAGAAACTTAAGACAACTTGCATAGAGGTTGAATACTCTTAGAATTTACTGGAGAACGTGGAAGGGAGAGATGTTTTCACGTGGTGAAGACTTACTCTCTTTAACATTATGCCTTTGATAGAAAGTAAAGAAGTTACATTACATAAAACTTGAACTTAAAAGAAATACTAAAAAGAGATTAAATAAGGAAGGGGAGAAGCAAATAACCTAAAATGAATAGAACAATCTCCTACCCCACCTTAATCTTTTTTTCTTTCTAACTCTTCCCTATTTTAGCTCTAGGGTTTCCAAAGGGATAGGCAAAAAGTTGGACAAAAGTTTGGGGATTAGGGAGGTTCTTGAGAGAGTATTTTGACAAAAATAATTTACTCTAAAAACCTTCTCCCCTCTTGCCTTGAATATGTTTCTATTTATAAAGTTTTGAGAGACCTTTGAAGGCAAAATAGTCTTAATCTTTTCAAGTGCGCAATATTCCCAAGAATACCTTCATGAGTGACTTTCATTTTCTTTCATACCCTTATCCTCAATAGTCATTTTCAAGGTGTTGATTCTCACCAACCAAGATTCTCAAAGGGATAAAAGTACAAGACGTTCGACATAATTCTCTTTAGTAGGTAAAATGGTCAAAGCTACTTGATTTTGGTCAATTTACTTTGAAATTGGATAGAAAGAACTTTGAAATAAGAGATGGGTAAGGGGCTCATTGGTCATTGATCATTGATCATAAAGTAGTCTCAATAAAATAAGGGTAATGGATGTCATTATTTATTTGTAAGGATGAAAGGGACCAAAGTCAATGGTGAAGAAAAATGTCACAATTACCTTAAGACCTTGGTGTATGGTGTTGGGAGAGGATAAAACATAGTTAAAATGGTAAATGACTTGTGATCCCTAAAAGAATGAGACGTTAGTGGAATATGAGGTGGGATGAAAAATAGCCAAGATTGAAGGACTAGGCCAAATTACCTTAGACCCAAAGGTGAGGTGCTAGGTGGGATCAAGATAGTAAAAGGACTTATTGCTCTAAGAGGGTAGGTCTTAATGGTGAGACAACGCTGTTGTCTCAAAAGAATGAGACTTTAAAGAGAGACATGAAGACATGTGGAGTGGTCACCCCAAAGAGGTGCTCGGATTCCATGTCAATTTTAATTAAACAGGTGCCACGTCAATTCTAATTAAATAGGTACCATTGACACCTCATTAAGGCCCTGAAGAATTTAAGGAGTAGTTGATAGAATTGGAGAGGTGATAATTAAAGATTATGCTAAATTGAAAGTCGATTTGAGTTATACATAATTTTCGATTAATGTAGCCATCCCATATAAAACGTCAGCAGTGATGATAGAAGTATTGGAAGAGTGTTCTTGGTCAACCTCGTAGTTGACTGTCGATTCAATGGTGCACTTATGTGGGCCCTTCTCTATGATGTGGAAGACGCTTTCATACAACTTAAATCCCATTCCAATAAATCCACCTTCAATCTGATGGATCACCTTTGTGCGTGTTCTATCGTCCATTCTCACCTTTGGTAGCTTTCTGATCAAGAACATAATTTGCGATTGCTGTAGCCATCCCATATAAAACGTCAGCAGTGATGATAAAAGTATTGGAAGAGTGTTCTTAGTCGACCTCGTAGTTGACTGTCGATTCAATGGTGCACTTATGTGGGCCCTTCTCTATGATGTGGAAGACGCTTTCATACAACTTAAATCCCATTCCAATAAATCCACCTTCAATCTGATGGATCACCTTTGTGCGTGTTCTATCGTCCATTCTCACCTTTGGTAGCTTTCTGATCAAGAACATAATTTGCGATTGCTATAGCCATCCCATATAAAACGTCAGCAGTGATGATAGAAGTATTGGAAGAGTGTTCTTAGTCGACCTCGTAGTTGACTGTCGATTCAATGGTGCACTTATGTGGGCCCTTCTCTATGATGTGGAAGACGCTTTCATACAACTTAAATCCCATTCCAATAAATCCACCTTCAATCTGATGGATCACCTTTGTGCGTGTTCTATCGTCCATTCTCACCTTTGGTAGCTTTCTGATCAAGAACATAATTTGCGATTGTTGTAGCCATCCCATATAAAACGTCAGCAGTGATGATAGAAGTATTGGAAGAGTGTTCTTAGTCGACCTCGTAGTTGACTGTCGATTCAATGGTGCACTTATGTGGGCCCTTCTCTATGATGTGGAAGACGCTTTCATACAACTTAAATCCCATTCCAATAAATCCACCTTCAATCTGATGGATCACCTTTGTGCGTGTTCTATCGTCCATTCTCACCTTGGTAGCTTTCTGATCAAGAACATAATTGCGATTGCTATAGCCATCCCATATAAAACGTCAGCAGTGATGATAGAAGTATTGGAAGAGTGTTCTTAGTCGACCTCGTAGTTGACTGTCGATTCAATGGTGCACTTATGTGGGCCCTTCTCTATGATGTGGAAGACGCTTACATACAACTTAAATCCCATTCCAATAAATCCACCTTCAATCTGATGGATCACCTTTGTGCGTGTTCTATCGTCCATTCTCACCTTTGGTAGCTTTCTGATCAAGAACATAATTTGCGATTGCTGTAGCCATCCCATATAAAACGTCAGCAGTGATGATAGAAGTATTGGAAGAGTGTTCTTAGTCGACCTCGTAGTTGACTGTCGATTCAATGGTGCACTTATGTGGGCCCTTCTCTATGATGTGGAAGACACTTTCATACAACTTAAATCCCATTCCAATAAATCCACCTTCAATCTGATGGATCACCTTTGTGCGTGTTCTATCGTCCATTCTCACCTTTGGTAGCTTTCTGATCAAGAACATAATTTGCGATTGCTGTAGCCATCCATATAAAACGTCAGCAGTGATGATAGAAGTATTGGAAGAGTGTTCTTAGTCGACCTCGTAGTTGACTGTCGATTCAATGGTGCACTTATGTGGCCCTTCTCTATGATGTGGAAGACGCTTTCATACAACTTAAATCCCATTCCAATAAATCCACCTTCAATCTGATGGATCACCTTTGTGCGTGTTCTATCGTCCATTCTCACCTTTGGTAGCTTTCTGATCAAGAACATAATTTGCGATTGCTGTAGCCATCTCATATAAAACGTCAGCAGTGATGATAGAAGTATTGGAAGAGTGTTCTTAGTCAACCTCGTAGTTGACTGTCGATTCAATGGTGCACTTATGTGGCCCCTTCTCTATGATGTGGAAGACGCTTTCATATAACTTAAATCCCATTCCAATAAATCCACTTTCAATCTGATGGATCACCTTTGTGCGTGTTCTATCGTCCATTCTCACCTTTGGTACTTTCTGATCAAGAACATAATTTGCGATTGCTGTAGCCATCCCATATAAAACGTCAGCAGTGATGATAGAAGTATTGGAAGAGTGTTCTTAGTCAACCTCGTAGTTGACTGTCGATTCAATGGTGCACTTATGTGGGCCCTTCTCTATGATGTAGAAGACGCTTTCATACAACTTAAATCCCATTTCAATAAATCCACCTTCAATCTGATGGATCACCTTTGTGCGTGTTCTATCGTCCATCCTAATAAACACACAAAACAAATCAAATCAATAACATATGCAAATTTTATGTATAAAAGATGTTTTTAGGATTATTATAATATTTTAGAAAATCATTATTTCCAATGTTTTGAACAAAAGAGTGAACCTGTGGTTCAACCGGATCTGACACGAATTTCACTAAACTATTGGTTTGGTTCAAAATATAGTGAAAAATTCTTTTTTTTTTTGAAACATAAGTATCAAAGAAAGGAGAATCACATACAAACACAAGAATCTACTTGATTCGAAAAACATTCCCTTCTAAAGCCCAAGTCCAAACAAAAATATACAACAGTAAAAACCGGACCAACTGGTGGTTCAACCCAATTCAATTAGATTTTGTAATTTTATCGATTTGACTTACGAAACATTGATGTTTTTAGTATTATCACTTTTGAAATATAATTGGTCTTTTATGAATCATAAATCGATTCAACCGAATTAAATCAAAATCTGACCAATGGGACAAATATTCAGTATGATCCTTGGTTCAAATTTTGAAAATTTAAAGAAACCACCGATTAATTCAAAAGGTCTCGTTATGCATGCCCTTAGAGCTCAAGTTTAGGTGCATCAAATACACCTTAAAAAAATTAGTATTTGAGGGTATTTTTGATATAAAAAATCTTTTGAGGACATTTTTTTTATATTTATTTTGGTAAGAATTTCAATTTTCAAAGTGTATTTAATGCACTTAAACATGTTAACAAAGCCCTATCATATGTATGGTTCATCGGTTCAACCATGGTCTGATCAATTGAAAAAGTTTTCGATCCAATCACGCATCTTCTTCTTTCTTGAAAACCCCAGGTTGTAGATCAATGGTGAGCCTTGGAAGATCATGTGAGCTTGTCCACGCATCTTCTTCTTTCTGATTATAAGACACAGCAAGGCTAAACTTTTTTTTTTAGGTCGAAGGATTATTTTTCACTCAAGTATTTTTTTTGCTAACCGAGTGTCCGGGCCAGCTTGCGCGCACCACGACTAATCTCTCTAAAGTATTGGATGAATGAAATTCATTATTGGGTCACTATCCCTTTTATAAGGGCTGGTTATTTTCAATATAAATGGAGATGATAAGATCAATGTCAGCATCCACTCACATCTCGACTCGTGAAAAATGTTGGACATTAATTAGTGATAGACAATTTGAAGGCAGCGTCATCTTGAATGATTGAGTCAAATTATGATGATGCCTCATGTAAAATATGCTTTAAAAGAAAGAGAGAGATCTAAATCATCGACCTTTGATCACTAATCAGACTGATTTTAAAATAACTTAGCGGATCGAAATGAGTGTTGTTTTACAAACTAAATCCATAGAGCACAGGATACTCCATCTAGAGCGGTCTATTTTTCTATTTGGTGAAAGGAATATGAGTGGGAAATATCTAGGAAGAGTCATGCTGTAGTCACCTTAAGAATTGTACCTCAGATTGCACATCGTAACATGAAAATGTAGAGGATGCTCTTTCACTCGTATCTTGATAAAAAGCATGTATTGCTCCTTCACACTTTCACATCACGATATACAATCTTGAGGTCACTCACGACTCTTTTACCTATTTCTAAACATTTTCATTTCAAGATGTGTGATATGAGGTACAATCTTGAGATCACTTCAGCATTGTTCTAAAAAAAAAATCTTTTACTCTTGGAGGGTAATATTGCAAATCAACTCCCACATTTACTTGACTTGGGTAATTAAGAATAGATCTCACCCATCCCTAGTTTGAGAATTTAAGATCGAACCCCAAAGATGAGCACTATACATATCCTAGATTCAGGTGATTAGACTCTTGGGATGAAACATCGAAGTAGGTAGCCAAAGGGATAGTTATGGGCACCTCAAGTAATGAGTGCTTATTAATATAATAAGAAAATAGGTGCACGAGAAACTTGATACGACAGGAAGGCCAATGCACCATTGAATTCTAACATGTTCCTTCATGTGTTGAGTAGTCTTCGTAGAATCTAATATCGAGAGAAAAACGAACAATGATTGCAATTATTTGGTTCAAAAGATTTTGACTTGCATGGAAGCACCATTGAATTCTAACATGTTCCTTCATGTGTTGAGTAGTCTTCGTAGAATCTAATATCGAGAGAAAAACGAACAATGATTGCAATTATTTGGTTCAAAAGATTTTGACTTGCATGGAGGTGATTAAGTGAAAAAAACCCACACTTATTATAAAAGGGTAAAATTTTCAAAGATGAAGATATCCAATTTTCCTTACTAGACCTCATTACTCTTGGTAACTTGATTGTCAAAGTGTAATCATAGGTTTTATAAGGTAGATGATGAAAATGTAGTAAAAGATAGTGATGTATCACCAATTATAAAGAGAATTTATGTAGCAAATAATATTGGACAATCAATCTCTTCATCAACATATTGAAGAACCACTGAAGAATGTGATGAGGTATTAGAATTGTAGAGAGTATGCCCATACACTAATTAATGATAGTTGAGTCTTGAGAACAAGAAGGAATACCCCATATTTAGGTCGTCAGTTCGGGTTGGGGTTTTTTATATGAGATTTAGGTTTAAATCAAATTTAGTCCCTTTTTAGTCAAGAGGCACTCCTTCATTTTATACTCCAGTAGACTTGTTTGATTCCAAATTCCAGGGTTTACTGGGTAATGAACTTCATAAAACAAGGTCCCCTTAGAATTGTCAAAATTTTAAGGGAGTTTTTATAATAAAAGTGCAACAGTTGGGTCTGCCGAGTAAATCTCTTTATTATTATTATAAATAATTTATTTTAAATGTACACATTGCTGAATCTTTCCAAAGTTATTTTTGTAATTTAAAAATAATAAATTTTAATAAATAAAAAAAATATTCGCATTCTCGTTAAAATAGAATGGGCGTGAACCGGATTCATTCTTGTCAACCAAATCATGAATCAAATTTTGCCACGTCGCAGCCACCAACCTTGTCTTAATTGTGGTATTTTGGTGTTATCGACAGTGCAATTTGCAAAGCTGCAAATCATTGTCGTATAAACCGGATCAAATCGGTGGTTAAACCGGGTCCAACCGGATATTAAAATAAGTTCGTTCGGTTTAACTGTCAGCTGTGGGCGACAAGGATAAATAACCTATCCATGCGCTCTAAGTAAATAAGAGGGCTTCTATTAAAACACCAGCTTTTACTTATGACACACTGACCTTAAACTCCATTCAACTTCAATAAGGGTTGTTGGGTTGTAAGTAAAAAAGTTGGTGTCTCAATAGAATCTCTCAAAAATATTTTAGGATGTACTGTCCACCTCCTCCTCTTTTATTGAAACACTTTTCCTTGTGTTTATTGTAACATTCATAGTTTTATTTATATTTCTGTTGAGGGCAAGTTTTGAATTCAAGATCACTTGATTGTTATTTGTAAAGTGTAGAGATTTTCTTAATTGGAAAAATTTAAGTTAAATGAGGGTTTTTTTTATTTTTGTATAAGTTGAAAGCCAAAGATTATATTAGTTTTTTTTTTTGTTTATAAGAGTTGTTGAGACAATTCTTCAAATTTTTAGTCTCACATCGAATAAATACAAATATATTATTCAACTAATAAAAGATCTTATTATCTCTCTTGCTTGGATGTGAGTGAGAAAGAAAGTGAACCTCGCATGCAAATAAGGACTCAAGGCACCGTAAGACTGCAATCCATTATGCTTAGGATCAATCAATTAGAAAATCTTAGTGCGAGTGTATACACATGCAATGCCTGTAGAGTGGGAGTGCAAATCTCGGATTTACGCCTCGTGTGGAAGGCCCACTTTTGCTAAACTAAGATCCATTACTTCTTTTCATCTCAACAGTTAATTTGGCTACTCGTTCGAGTTAATATATTGACCGTTTGGATCCTCCAACATTTAGAAATAGATCAATTAAGACCCAAACATATCTATCATTATTATATCTATAAAACAGATCGTACCATAGTGTTTGAGAGATCGAAAAATCTTCTTAATCTCTTGTTTCTTCCTTCTCTATTATTCTCACTATTTGTTCTTCTTCACAAATATTCGGTTGCTTGTACAACGTTTGATTGGATCAAGTTCGAAATGAATCTGTTACTTCTGAGTGTTGAATTTTAGAAACTAGACGTCTGAGACTGATTGCATTGTGGATTCAATCATGAAAGAACAAAATTGGTTTTTAAGGAGAAAGACTTCTTCGTGCCTCGGTCATCGATAAGTTATTTCAATTTCTTCTTACTTTTATACTCTAATATTATTTAAAATATATTTATTTCAGGAACACATAATAAGAATCTTCAATCATGTCTTGACCGCATCATTTAGTGACACCCAAAAACATGGTCCCATGCATGTAAAGTTCAAAATTGAAAATTCTAAGAATATTGCAAAAATAAAAAAATAAAAAATTTTAAAGTATATTATTTTTACCTTGAAATTAAATTTCAAATTTGAGAGTTCATTGACCATCCATTTTCAATACTTTGGATCCAATACAAGTTTTTCTTTAATATGAGTTTTTCCATGAAATCTAAGGTACTATACGTGGTGTTGGATTGTCAATGTTGTAATCCATGAGGATCCAACCCTTAGTAAGATTTGAAAACTTGCTAAATTAGTCAATCTAGTCTAAACTTTTTACTAATTCTCCCTCTCTATAACCCGGATTCTTAAGCCTTAACCAATTAAATCAGCCCTCGTATACTGCTTCACAAGGATTTGGTCATCCCCCTCCCCATATATATACACATAAAGCTACTCATAAAACTACAATGTGTTTGTCTTATATGGATAAAAAGATTTGAAATTGACTGATTTTTAATAGATATATCTATTAAATTTTTGGAAGAATTAATATTATGGAATGGTCAGTAGAGAAAAAGTTAAAAATTCCGAAAAAATAAAATGGGAGCAGATCCTCTTTAGGAGCCTTTTTACCTCTAGTGCTCGCACTTTATCTACAGCCAAGAGAGAGTCAAATTTAGACAAAATAACACCATAGTCCTCTGGTGTTAAACTGGTAATGGTACCATCCTAACCATTAAAAACGGCTACAATAAAGGATCCACTCCCAAAACAGTAGACTTTGAAGATGATAAATTCCCATTTTTTAAATAAAATGTATGTAGGGGAAAATAATTTACTGTTTTATAAAATGGAACTTTTTTATTTATTATTACTTTGTAAAACAATAAATTCTTTCCACTTACATGAAATATTTTGCTTCAAGAAATTAATGGTAACTTACCATTTTAGGAATTAAAATGAATTGTTTACTATTTTGGGAACTTTTCAATTTTTGGGTAAATCAGCTTAAGGAGGAATGTCGAGTAGAAAGTCCGTGATCAAGAAAGTGATCACTGTTGTTATTTAGTTCTATTATATACGTAAGGATAGAGGGAATATTGCAGAAATTTTGCCTATATTTTTCCTAAACAAAGAAAATATTAAATAAAATTTTGCCTATATCTACCCCTCCACATAAAAGTGGCTATGTTTAATTGTTGAACACCGTGCAAGATGGTTGTTACGTCGGCCCCCCCTAAAGCAAAAAAAGAAATATATATAGTTAAATCCGAGAGTGAAGAAAATGGTGACACCGATATATCATGAATAATGACCAAAGCATGGGGGGACCATATGAAGAATGCCCACGCTTATAAATACCAAGGGTTTTATAACTCTTGAGCATTGAGAGAAGCCCTCACATTTTCTGAAGCTTAATTTAATTTATAGAGATTTCTAGTGTATAGAGAATGAGTTCACCCTTGATTTGTTCCCTTTCTTCTCCTAAGAATCAGAAAAAGGAGGTGATCCGTAAGTCTGCAAATTATCATCCTAGCGTATGGGGCGACTACTTCCTCTTGTCCTCCACAGATAATAATAAAATGGTAAGCATGGTTTTCAAACCCAATTCCTCATCTTTTATAGTAATCACGGAGATCGAGTTGATTCATTAGTTTAAAATCCACTTAAAGAATTTGTTGTGTTAAAATCTTTTCATTTATTTATTTATTTTTGTTTTCATAATTAATATTAAGATTTTGACAATAAAATAAAATATATTAAGGTTTTGATGATGATTTGATTAGTAAATGTAATTTTCACATTAGGGAAGTTAATAAGTTTCGCATTATGTAATTTTCCATGAATCTAGATGCGAGCGGTGTCATGGAATGCTAGTGTGGCAATTCATGTGGGTCCAGTGACTCTCACCAAATTAAGTACACTCATTGGAGTCAAATTGTTAGAATGCAAGTCGAGTCAAGTTTTAATGTTGAGTTGTGATTTTCTAACTCCCCTTTGACAAACTCTCCCCCACATGGAGATGTGTGGTTGCATATCCTAAGAAAAAAAAATCAATTGTTCCATGCACAACCATGTGGTGAGAGTTTGCCAGAGGAGAGAGTTAAGTTATCATTATTCTTAAAGGGATTTTATATAGAATGACTTTTTGCTTACAACCCAACAACCGTTTGACATATGCTGCAAATGACATTAGCAATAGAGAGAAAATTTCTCTTTCCTGCCAGAACTTCCTTCTCTCACGAATTCTAATTTTAAGATTTAAAATCTTAAAATAAGTCATTGAGCCCACATTGATTATTATATTGTGAATCTAACACCACAACCTTCTAGATTTTAATAAATTAGGGTGGGACCTTTTATAACCTCAACTTACCGATAAAAAAAAAAAGATTTTATGAAAAAACTAATATATATATATATATATATATATATATATATATATATATATGGGTCGGGTTCTGTAGACACATAAAGCTACTCATAAAGCTATATATATATATATATATATATATATATAGGGTGGGGTTCCTACGACCCCATTACGACTCACATTGCGACATACCGTTTGTCTTATATGGGCAAAAATGTTTGGAATGGGCTGATTTTTTGTGAGAATGATCTCTGTGATGAGGGGATCATCCTTGCAAAAAATCATCCCATTCCAAAACTTCTAACCCCATCAAAATTGATTTACAAAAATTGGACGGTCTAAACTTTTTCAACTTGTAAACATGGGGCTCGAAGTTTCATAATGAGCTGATTTTTGGCAAGGATGATCTCCTCACCATAGAGATCATCCTCACAAAAAATCAGCCCATTCCAAACATTTTTTCCCATATAAGACAAAACGGTGTGTCGCAATGTGAGTCGTAATTGGGGTCTACGGAACCCGACCCATATATATATATATATATATATATGTAGCTTTATGAGTAGCCCCATGTTTACAAGTTGAAAAATTTTAGATCGTCCAATTTTTGTAAATCAATTTTGATGGGGTTAGAAGTTTTGGAATGGGATGATTTTTTGCGAGGATGATCCCCTCATCACAGAGATCATCCTCACAAAAAATCAGCCAATTCCAAATATTTTTGCCCATATAAGACAAACGGTGAGTCGCAATGTGAGTCGTAATAGGGGTCGTAATAACGCTATATATATATATATATATATATAGGGTCCCTATCCGTGGCCAACAGTTTGGCAAACATTTTGGCAAACACTTTTTCAAAACATGGGTTAGAGGTCTTGGAATGGGCTGATTTTTGGTGAGGATGATCTCTACGGTGAGGAGATCATCCTCACCAAAAATCAGCTCATTCCAAAACTTCTAGCCCCATTTTACAAGTTGAAAAATCGTGAACCGTCCATTTTTTGTAAACCATTTTTGATGAGGTTAGAAGTTTTGGAATGGGCTGATTTTTGGTGATGATGATCTCCTCACCATAGAGATCATCCTCACCAAAAATCAGCCCATTCCAAGACCTCTAACCCATGTTTTGAAAAATGTGTTTGCCAAAATGTTTGCCAAACTGTTGGCCATTGAACGCTACTCATATATATATATATATATGGGAAATGTTCAGCACCCTAAGTTTTACCACACACTTTAACAAACGTTTTTTGTCCTACATGGGTTAGAAATTTTGGAATGAGCTGATTTTTGGTGAGGATGATCTCTATGATTAGAAGATCATCCTCCCCAAAAATCAGCCCATTCCGAAATGTTTAGCCCCATGTTTACACGTTGAAAATCGTGGACCGTCCATTTTTTGTAAATCAATTTTGATGGGGTTAGAAGTTTTGGAATGAGCTGATTTTTGGTGAGGATGATCTCCTCACCATAGAGATCATCTTCACCAAAAATCAGCTCATTCCGAAATTTCTAACCCATGTAAGACAAAACGCGTTTGTTAAAGTGTGTGGTAAAACTTAGGGTGCCGAACGGGACCCATATATATATATATATATATATATATATATATATATATGTAGACACATAAAGCTACTCGTAAAGCTACAATGTTTTTGTCTTATATGGTTAAAAAGGTTTGGAATGGGCTGATTTTTTGTGAGGATGATCTCTGTGGTGAGGGGATCATCCTTGCAAAAAATCATTCCATTCCAAAACTTCTAACCTTATCAAAAGTGATTTACAAAAATTGGATGGCCTAGAATTTTTCAACTTGTAAAGATGGGGCTAGAAGTTTCATAATGGGCTGATTTTTGGCAAGGATGATCTCCTCACCATAGAGATCATCCTCACAAAAAATCAGCCCATTCCAAACATTTTTGCACATATAAGACAAAACACGTTGTAACTTTATGAGTAGTTATATGTGTTTACAGATCCTAATCCTATATATATATACACGGTCAGGTTCAAGGGACATATGAGAAAACATATGAAAAAACAATGTAACAATAATAAATTTTCAAAATATGGGTTAGAAGTTTCGGATCAAGCTGATTTTTTGTGAGGATGATCTCTATGATGGGAAGATCATCCGAAAAAAAAAAAAATCTGTCAAATCTGAAACTTCTAACCCCATTAAAAGTGATTTAGAATGTGGACCGTCGATTTTTTGCCAATTTTTGTCAATAATTTGTAAATCACTTTTGATGGATTTAGAAGTTTTTGATTGAGCTGATTTTTTGTGAGGATGATCTTCTCATCATAGTGACCATTCTCGCAAAAAATCAGCTTAATCCAAAACCTCTAACCCATATTTTGAAAAACTATTGTTTTTTCATATGTTTTTACATATGGTCCTTGAACCGCCCCATATATATATATAAAAGTTTTTCAAGCTTGATTCATCTAATAATTGAAAATGGATGGCTACCAAGTGCTCACACTTAAATTCAAATTCTTTTTTGAATGTACAACCCCGTTGCATTAGATAATATTTTTGAATGTCACAAGGTGATTCGGTTAGGAAATTTAGGTTTTCTACGGTGGTTAGGAGAGTGAAATTTTCTCTCTTATTTCTTATGTAATTTTCACCACATGTCAAATGGCCGTTCCTCTATGAGCAAATTTGTTGACAATTCTGTGAGAAAAACAACACTCGTTTTATATATACGTGTAGACCCCATGTTTATAGGTACAAATCAGATTTTGGACAAAGTATTCACGTAATTAACAAGGTAAATGTGTTATCCCACATTTATAAATACCCAACCACAAATTGGGTATCTTATCCCTAGACATTTTCTTAATTCAAATAATCTATATATACATATACATGTGTGTGTGCGTCTGGGAAATGCAAACGTCCAAGACCTCATGGGGACATTAGTATTGTTTAACACTTTTTTTTTTTTTTCCAATAATACCTCTCTTCATTTAGTTTTTTAGTGAAACAAATAAGGACATGTTAGTCTTTTATATATTAAATACATTTATTATGTCATTAATAAATAATTTAATTATGTTGGCATTGATTGCCAAAGCATTACTATAAAATAGATATTTAATTCAAAATACGTAAATGCTCGTAGTATTTATTATGTAAATGAGCTTTTATTGTGTAAAATACCAGTACACTCTTGTCTTTTTCACTAAAAGAAAAATTGAGGAGGGTATTATTGGAAAAAAAAAGTGTTAGACAATGCTAATATCCCTATCAAGTATTGGACGTTAGCATTCTACTCTATATATATATATATGATTAGGATCCGTATACACATAAAACTACTCATAAAGTTACAACGTGTTTTGTCTTATATGGGTAAAAATGTTTGGAATTGGCTGATTTTTTGTGAGGATGATCTCTATGGTGAGGAGATCATCCTTGTCAAAAATCAGCCTATTATGAAACTTCTAGTCCCATGTTTACAAGTTGAAAAATTTTAGACCATCCAATTTTTGTAAATCAGTTTTGATGGGGTTAGAAGTTTTGGAATTGAATGATTTTTTGCAAGGATGATCCCCTCACCATAGAGATCATCCTCACAAAAAATCAGCCTATTCTGAATCCTTTTTATCATATAAGACAAAAACGTTGTAGCTTTATGTGTCTACGAAACCTGACCCCATCAAAAGTGATTTACAAAAATTGGACGGTCTAAAATTTTTCAACTTGTAAACATGGGGATAGAAGTTTCATAATGGGCTGATTTTTGGCAAGGATGATCTCCTCACCATAGAGATCATCCTCACAAAAAATCAGTCCATTCCAAACATTTATGCCCATATAAGACAAAACACGTTGTAGCTTTATGTGTATATAGATCCTAATCCATATATATATATTTTGAGAGAGAGAGAGAGAGAGTTCAGTTTTGATTTATTCCACCCCCATGCTCACCCACACATGACAAGTAAGAGGAGGTGATCCGTCAATTCATGGATTACCACTATAGTAGTGGGAGAGGCTACTTCTTCTTCTTCTCCTCCACAAATAACATTGTAAGTAGCTTTATAGATTTTGTTCGGGATCTCTAAACTCATGAAAAGAAACTCATAAACAAACACACAATTATCCTGATTCCTTGCAATTGAAATGCGAAATCCAACAATAAGGTTTTATTTCGGGGATATATAAGTGTTTTATCCCCAGATGGTTGGATTTTATATTTTAATGGTGGGGTTTGCGAGATTGTTTATTAATTATTTTGTTGCTCACGAGTCTATTGATCCCTGACCTACCCCACCCTCTTTTACATTTTCAATTGGCTAAATAAAAAATCAATAGATAAATAAACTTAAACCTATATACATATTATATATATGGGAAATATTCGGCATCAAACATTTTGGCAAAACATTTTTCAAAACGTAGGTTAGAAGTTTTGGAATTGGTTAATTTTTGGTGAGGATGATCTCTACGTTGAGGAGATCATCATCACCAAAAATCAGCCCATTCCAAAACTTCTAACCCCATCAAAAATGGTTTACAAAAAATGGACGGTCCACGATTTTTCAACTTGTAAACATGGGGCTAGAAGTTTTGGAATGGGCTGATTTTTGGTGAGGATGGTCTCCTCATCGTAGAGATCATCGTCACCAAAAATCAGCCCATTCCAAATCTTCTAACCCATGTAGGACAAAAATGGTTGGCTAAAATGTTGGCCAAAATGTTTGGTGCTGAACGGGACCCTATATATATATGCCCTTAATCATCACAAACATTTATCAACAAAAATCATCTATTTAATTTAATTTGTAATTTGATTTGTTTTCTTTATTGTTCTCTAGCAGATATCTAATCCACAAATTATACAACGAGTTGAAATACTAAAAGAAGAGGTGAAGAAGCTGCTACAAAATGCTTCCAAAGACATGCTTGAACGAATGAACTTGATCAACACCCTCCAAGATCTCGGTGTGTCTTATCACTTCAACGAGGAGATTGAAGAGGCATTAAAACTTCTATATGAAGCCCAGAATAATGATGATGATGATGATCTTTATAATGTTGCTCTTCGTTTTCGGCTTCTACGACAACACGGGTATAATGTGTCTTCAGGTAAATCAAATAGAGAATGAACCAATGTACAATGATCGATGAGATACACTGATTCATCACTGTTGTATTTCATTAATAGGATAATTAACTCACTTCATTACTTATTGTTTATGTTTTATCAATATATAATATATGCATATTGATAATGGGAATTGGTAGTATTTTAGATGACTAATATTACTTGCTTAGCCAAAAAGAAAAAAGAAGATAGTTAATATCATTGAAAATTGGGTGGTGAAACAGGTGTGTTTAAGAAGTTCAAGGAAGATGATGGGAGCTTCAAGTCGATCTTAGTTAATGATGCAAAAGCCATGTTAAATCTATACGAAGCTTCTCATCTTAGTGTACAAGGAGAAAATATACTTGATGAAGCACTCACCTTCACTAGTACACAGTTAATGACCATGATGATCCATTTAAGCTCTCCACTTAAGGAGCAAGTGGAGCATGCCTTATACCTACCAATTCACAAATGTATGCCAAGACTAAAGGCGAGACACTATATCTCTGTCTACGAAAAAGATACTTCACGGATTGATTCATTACTGGAGCTTGCAAAGCTAGATTTCAATCTAGTACAGTTGTTGCACAAGGGAGAGTTACGGGATATCTCAAGGTAAATTTCTATTAATAACTAGAAAACTTAGTGTTTCGTAGATGATTTTGAGCTTCTCCACATTAATTTTCTATATGTAATGTTGGGTCCATTAATATTTGCTTCATAGGTGGTGGAAGAATCTCGACTTTAAATCACAGCTACCTTTTGCTAGAGATAGATTGGTGGAGTGCTACTTTTGGATTCTGGGGGTTTATTTTGAGCCTCAATACTCAATTGCTAGGAGGTTTATGACCAAAATAATCTCAATCACATCTGTGATAGATGATATTTATGATGTATATGGTACAGTGGAAGAACTTCAATTATTTACAGAGGCAATAGAAAGGTTTGTAGTTGGGTGATAATTAATTAGTTATTTTGTTTTTGTTGATGCATCAATCATTCTTAAATAACAAACCGTTTAAATTCTTTAGGTGGGATGCTGCGGCCACATATATGCTACCAGAATACATGAGTAAGTGTTATCTAGCATTATTGGATGTCACCAAAGAACTTGAAGAAGCGATGATGAAGGAAGAAAGATTGTACTGCGTGCACTACGCAAAGGAAGCGGTATGGGCATATATAATTCTACCTTCCTAATAACTTTCTCTGATGTTATAACTATAGCTAATGAGTCATATTGCTTTGATTTTATTAATAACAGATGAAAAAGTTGGTTAGAGCCTATTTTGCTGAAGCCAAATGGTTTAATTCAGGTTACATGCCCACGTTCGACGAGTATCTGAGTGTTGCTACAATGACTGCTGGATACCCTATGCTTTCCCTCCAATCCTTAATTTTCATGGGAGATGTCGCGACCAAGGAAGTATTTGATTGGGCGATTGGTGTCCCAAAGATTGTCAGGTCTACTGCTCTAATTGTTCGATTCCTTGATGATGTCCGAACTGACGAGGTCTGGTATACAAGCATAGACAAGAATTTAATTTAATTACTTTGCATGCATTCGATTCTCATTTTGATCACATACGAACATTAATTTTAGAACAAACACCTTGAGTTACATGTGCCCATGTTATCTAACCTTCATGTGTTGGTAAAAATTTATAGGTTGAGCAAGCTAGAGGCGCTGCTGCTTCGAGTGTTCTGTGCTACATGAAGGACTATGGTGTTTCGGAGAAAGAGGCGTGTGAGGAGATAAGAAAATTTGTTACAATTGCATGGAAAGACATAAACCAAGAATGCCTCGAACAAAATCCATTTCCTCTACCTGTCCTTAAGCCAATTCTCAACTTTGCACGAATGATGGAAGTCTTGTTCCGACATGAGGATGGATATAATGATTCAACTGGTCGAACCAAAGATAACATTGCCTCGCTGCTCATTGATCCTATTAACATTTGAAGGAATAAGTTGGATTTGTAACTACACTCGTTGGTAGTGTTTTTCTAGGAGGGGCCCATTAAAAAATAAAAATAAAAATGTTTCTATTCATGTTTGATTCCTAATAAGAACATTCTCCTGTAGAATTTCTATTATAAAATGAAGTCTTTGAATAATGGTTAGAGAGGTCCTTTTCTTGTATAAGATCCTCATTCTCTATAATGTTGGGCATGCATTAATGTGCCCTTCAATCATGGGGCAGGGTGGATTGGAACACACATGGTGTCTTTGAGTCCCGTCATCATTAGAATGTGGTTTCTTACTTTAGAGTCCTCAATTTCTTCTATTCGCCACATTCTTAATCTATTTTTTGAAATTTTTAGTGAGTTGTGTCTAACCAAGCTAGATACTTGAAAATTTGTGGTTTTTCTGACGGATCACTTCCAGTTAAATATATTGGGTTGCCGTTATTTTCTTCTAGGTTGACCCATTCATTATGTCAACCCTTGATTGATCAAGTTTATAAAAGGGTTGAAGGTTGGAAGTCACGGTTTCTTTAGTCTGTGGGTAGATTATAACTCATTAAATCGGTTTTGTCTATTTTCAATATTTATTGGTCAGCTTCTTTTAACATACCGGTTAGTGTTATAAAGAAAATTGATTCAGTCCTCAATAATTTTCTTTGGGGAGGGCCTTCCTTGGTTAAAATGTCTCATGTTGTCCAATGGAGCCGTGTTTACAATCCAATTAAAGCGGAAGGTCTTGGCATTCGAAATCTGAGGGATGTGAATAAAGTAGGGTTGATTAAATGATTTTCAAATTTGGTGGAAAATAATACATTATGATCACATTGGATGAGACAAAGGTATGTGGGAGCTAATGATTTTTGGCAATGCCAAGCTGCCCAAAACGCTTCTTGGGCGTAGAGAGGCATATTAAAAGCAAGGGATACCTTTCTTCAACATGCTCATATTTTATTGGGGAATGGACACACTACTCGGATGTGGATGGACCCATGGATAGAGAGAGAGTTTGGTGGCAAGATATGGCAATCGAATCAATGATCAATTCGATAGTCATATGGAGGCAAAGGTGAGTGAATTTGTTGTTCATAATAAATGGACTCTAGGGGACCTACATAATGATAGAATGGCAGAAATCTGTGAATTGGTGGGAAATCAATGCATTCCAAGAGGTTTGGTGGGGGATAGGTTTATTTGGACAGTTACTTCGAATGGCAAATTCTCGTCCAAAAGCACATATGCAGCTATTAGCGGTGAAAAACCGATTCTATCTTGGTGTACGACAGATTGGAACAAGCCGTTGGTTCCAAGATATTCTTTTATTTCATGGCTTGTGGCGAAAAGTAGAATTTCGACCATTGATAATCTCTAAAAACGTGGTTTCCACTTAGTTTCACGTTGTAGCCTTTGTAAAGGGCAATGGAAACTATGGATCATGTTTTCTTTCAATGTGAGTTTAGTAACAGGATTTGGTCATTGTGTTTACAAAGGTTTGGAGTGATACGGATGAGTGTGGGTTCTTTTATGGATGAGATTCAAGCTATCCAAGGACTAACTTTTCCAAGACAATCGATATCTAAGTTGCTGACATGTGCTTGATGGTAAGTTATTGATGATGACAAGAATGGATCAACGTCTTTTTTTTTTTTTAAGGATTGGGGCTGCACATGTATTCTTGCAGCACCGAAAGTGAAGCATTTTTTTTGGAAATGTCCGAAAGCAAGTGTTTGCAGGCTGGGGCAGTTCCAAGGAGAAAGATATCATCATAATAGAGCTTAATTTTATTATTTATGCAATGAAATTTGCTGACCAAAAGGGGAATGCTCAGATTCTATTATCTTCAGATTCTCTTTATTCAATCAAATGCATTAAAAAAGAGATAGAGAGTTCATGAAAATACTTCGATCTGGTCAAGGAGATTCAAATGCTGGCTTCTACTTTCATAACATGTAGTTTGAATATTTTTGGAGAGAAGCTAATAGAGCAGCGGACGTTTTAGCAAAGTTGGGTTTCTTTGGAGAGGGTTTTATTGTAACTTGGGATGCTTCTTTCATACCTCAGGAGTTAACGAGAATCTTGATTGAGGACTTATACTGAAATTACTCTCGTTGATTTGTTTCAGGGAGGGGTCCCTTCAACCCCAGCTTATCAATGAAAAAAAAAGTTCCTTTATGATTAATCGCTTTAGCTTCTTTCACAGAGAAGCCTCCTTGGAAAGTGTCGATTACAACACACACACACACACACAAATGCCTTATTTTTCACTTCTCATTAATTTTTGATGTGTGATGCTGGGTTCAATAAAATTTGCTTACATCATATATAGGTGGTGGAAGGATGTTGATTTTAAATCAAAGCTACCATTTGATAGAGATAGATTGGTGGAGTGCTGCATTTAGATATTGGGGGTTTATTTTGAACCACAATACTGAAAGGGTAGAATGCTTATGACCAAAATAATCTCAGTTACATCTGTGATAGATGATATTTACGATGTATATGGCACTTTATAAGAACTTCAATTATTTACTGATGCAATTGAAAGGTTGTAGATGCGTTACTATTATTTTCTATTCAAGAAAAATCTGAAATGATGAGCTCTATTGACGGAGAATAGAAGACCTCTCTTACTCGTGGGATCATGAGCTGTCCCTAAAATTGTGGAGTTTGTATCTATCTCAAATAGTTAGAATCCTTCTTGGATTAGAATTCTTCTTGATTGGATTTTCCAAGATAACATGATGTACACCTCTATATATTTTGACTGGCTCTTCCTTGAGCACCTATGAGTAAAAACCCTCTCTTATTCTCCTCTCGTGGATGTAGGCAAACTATCAAACCACGTTAAATTGCTGTGTTCAAGTTCAGATCTGTTTTCTATGTGCTTTTCCCTTCATGGTATATGCAAGTGCAAAACTTAAAATTCTTCTACATAACCAATTTTCCATCAAAGATTTGGGCATATTGAAATATTTTTTTGGAATTGAACTCGCTCACTCAAAAAAGGGAGTATTTCTAAATCAGAGGAAACATGTTTTAGACCTATTACAAGAAACTGGCAAACTTGGGTTCAAGCCTACAGAAACTCCTACGGATGGTAGTGGTAGACTTGGTTTGGATGGTAAACATTTATCTAACATCTGTCACTATCAACGTTTGGTAGGTCGTCTAATCTATTTCACCATCACTCGTCCTGACATTACTTATGCCATTAGCATAGTCAGTCAGTTTATGCATGCTCTAAGAACTAATCATATGAATGTTGTCATTCGCATTCTCCAGTATTTAAAGGGTTCTCTAGAACGGGGCATTTGTATGGAGAAGCATGGTCATACTGAAATAATTGGCTATACCGATGCAGATTAGGCAGGAAATCCAGTTGACCTTCGATCTACAACTGGATATTGTATATCCGTTGGAGGCAACATAGTTACTTGGAAAATAAATAAACAAGATGTTGTTACTCATTCAAGTGCCAAAGCAGAATGCTGCACCATGGTGTCCTTGTCCAGTAAGATAATTTGGCTTTGAGCTCTCTTGCAAGATTTGGGATTTTCTTCACCTCAACCTACTGATATGTTTTGTGATAATCAAACCTCTATTCACATAGACTCAAATCATGTTTTTCATGAACGAACTAAGCACATTGAAGTCGATTGTCATTTTCTACGAGAAAAGATTCAAGCTGGAATTATTCGTACACCATACATTCAAAGTAATCAACAATTAGCGGATGTTTTCACCAAAGGATTATCTTCAACAAGGTTTCGAGCTATCTTGTTCAAGTTGAGCTTGACTGATATCTTCACCCCAACTTGAGGGGGAGTGTTGATAGAGAATAGAAGATCTCTCTTACTCGTGCGATCATGAGTTGTCCCTAAAATTGTGGAGTTTGTATCTATCTAAATTAGTTAGAATCATTATCAGATTAGAATTCCTCTTGGCTGGGTATTTTCCAAGATAACGTGATATACGCCTCTATATAGTTTGACGGGCTCATCCTTAGTACAAATGAGTAAAACCCTTCTCATTCTCCTTCTGTGGATGTAAGCAAACTGTAGAACTACATTAAATTGTTGTGTTCAAGTTCAGTTTTGTTTTCTATGTGTTTTTCCATTCAAGCTCCAGAACTATATACCTTTATTTCATTGTATCCTTCTTAAATAACTAACCAATGAAATTCTTTAGGTGGGATGTCTTGGCCTTAGATAAGCTACCAGAATACATGTTTGTGTGCTATCTAGCATTACTAGAAGTCCTCAAAGAACTTGAAGAAGAGATGATAAAGGAAGGAAGATTGTATTGTGTGTATTACGCAAAAGAAGCAGTATGGCAAATATAATTCTAACTCGACTGTTTTATCATGTTTAACATATAATAGACATTTTTCTTATTAAATTTTCATTAAAAATATTATAGTTATAGCTTTATAACAAGATATTGGTTTGGTTTCATTAATATTAGATGAAAAGTTTGATTAGAGCTTACTTTGAAGAAGCCAAGTGGTATAGCTCAGGATACTTACCAATATTTCAAGAGAACTTAAGTCTTTCTATAAAAACTTCTAGGTTCCTAATAAGGGTTTAGAAATTGGTTTTTAGAACCTTAATTACATAGACTTTACGGATAAATTATATATTAAATCCTCTAATTATATATAATTCATTGTTAGTTCATATTTATTATTGATTTCCATTAAATTATGTATTTCGAACCTAATTGTGATTATTTATGTGTAACATGAGAAAGTCCCAAAGTTTCTAGGCAAATCAGAAAAATTCAAATATTCCACTACGATTCAAGATATAAAATAAGACTAATGACCAAAATGCAAGCCCATTAGGCCCACATGGATCGTGATACATTGGTCAACTTGGGTGGCACGGTGGTATCGATGAATAATTCCTTGAGATTTGTGCAAGAGCTTGGCAATTACAAATACTTCGTATTAAAGTAGGATTTTGAAGTTATTTTGTTTACGGAAGGTTTTCGAACTCTAGAAACCCTAATATGATCTCCATAAATAGGAGACCAAAACCAAAGCTTAAAAGGGGTGAAAAATGTATATTTAGATATTGTAGACACCCCATTTTTGTATCTGCCTAATTCGACAATTCGTCACCCGGTTGCAGTGAATTCCTAATGATAAACACAAAAAACTCGAAGGCTTATGAATACTGTCATTGATTTCTCTCGTTTCTAGTCCTTTGATCTCTCCTACTCGTTAAAACTCGACATACACCCAATTTAGTAAGCACGTACGTTTAGGTTCGCTATATAGTTCAATAACTTAGAGACCTCGCTATGCTAGGAAAATACAATCTTGAAATTTAGAAATAATCACGTTGGGATTGAAAGAAACCTCATGCCAAAATTCGTAAAAATTTGCAAAAATCACCAAAATGATGAAAAAACCTCTCATGAATTTTAGACTTATAAAAAATCTTGAAAGTACCTCCATTGCACTCAAAATATGATTTCAAGTCTAATGAGACCAAAATCGACGAAAACAAAGAAATTATGAGTAACCACAAAAATGATTGAAATGCCCCTCAATGTCCAACTTTGATCTAGAGATCTTGATTCTTAGGAAAACATGATAAAAAGATTAAAAAAAAAAAAAAATTGAAATTCGAAATCAAATTAAAAATTCAATCTAATCAAAATCAAATAAAAACTCAAAATCAAATTAAAAATCCAATCTAATTAAAATCAAAATCAAATTAAAAATTCAATCTAATCAAAATCAAATTTAAATTAAAAATCAAAATCAAAATTAAATTCAAACTAAACATCAAATTCAAATTTAAATCAAAATATCATCAAAACCAAACAAAAATTTAATCAATTAAAACTCAATATAAATTAAAAATTTAAATCAAAATTTCATCGAAATCCACTTAAAAATGCAAATTAAGAGTTAATCAATAGATAAATTAAAATTTAATCAAATTAAAAATCTAAACTCTAATAAAATTTAATCAACCAATAATAATTTCAAATTAAAAATTAATTGACCCATAAAATTGGAATTAAAATCAAAACAATCATGTAAAAATCGAAAAGATAACAATTAACCAATCATGCACCCAATTGATGAAGGACTACCAAAGTGAAGGTAACATGGGATCTCTACTCTTATTCCTTTTAAAAGAAACGTGGAAAATTAGAAAGAAGGAAAAAATTGAAAGAAAGTTTTGTTTATAAAAACTCTCTCTTCTTCACGTGCTTTTTCCCTCTCCCCATGTTTTAAAGAGAATGACTTCTTCTTTCATAGCAACACAGCTCTCACAGAGAGGTTGCTCTTCCTCAGGTTCTCTCTAGCTGGTATCTCTCCACGCCTCTCTCTCGCAGAAGCAACTAGGTGGCTGAATGTTATCCCTCTACCTGCTGCAATACCTCTTTCACGATCTGCTCCCTCTCTCTGCTCTTCCCTCTTTTGGCTAGCTGAACGTCTCCTTCTTTCCTATCTCTCCCTCTCACCAAGTTTTAAAAGAAGAAAGCTTCTTTTCTCCATCGCAGGCACCCCATTTTCAAAGAAGAGAGCTTCTCCTCTCCATCGTGGACCCACATTTTAAAAGAAGAGGATCGTCTCTCTGCTCTTACGCCCCAGCGGGCTCTCTTCCTCATGTTTTCCTCTTGTTCAACTCGCTTTCTCTATTCTGGACAACAAGGGAAAAAAGAACCAAAAAAAAAAAAAAAGAAAAGGAAGAAAGAGAAGGGAGAAGAAGAGAGATGAGCAACTTACTTGTCATTTCTTAAGCAACGTACAACTTCCTTCCTCAACCATTCTCACTTCTCAGCCTCCTACACATCGTAACAGCTCCGCTCTTGTGTTCTTCCTCTATTCAACAACAACGGTGTCATCATTATTTTGTTCAGTCTCTCTCGAACACAGCAACCAACACTGTCTTCTTTGATATCCCCTTCTGTTAAGAACCAAATAGCGACAGCGTCAACTAGATTTTTTTGGCTTTTTTGAAACGGTCGAACAGCTGTAATCTCAATTCTATCCGTGACTACCAAAGTACTCGCAAGTCTGTCGAGTCATATCTAAAGAAACAATACTCGGTTGCCATTCTATCATGGAGGTAAGCTTGGTTTATTTTTGTTTATTTATTTAGTTTTATTTTTTCTTTCTCCTCCTTTTCTTGTTGTGTATTTTGTGTCAATTGTCCGGCATTCGTTAATGTGTTCATAACTCAAATATTTTTAGCTTTTAGATTAAAGAATTTTATATGTATGTATGAATTTTTTATTCGTTGATTTGCCATGCGTTAGTAATTTTTTATTCAAAATTTTTGCATATATGTATGAATGGGGTGATTCATTGATTTGCCACGTGTCCCTAAAAATTTTGATTTTAAAATTTCATATAAATATGAGTTTTTTTATTCGTCAATTTGCCACGTATTCATAATGTTTTGATTCAAAATTTTTATGTATATGAATTCTCGACTCATTGATTTGCTATGTGTTCATGAGGTTCTCAACTTAGAAATTTGACAAGTGTGAATCTCTAATTCATGAATTTGTTAACATGTGTATTGTCTTGATTTAATAATTTTACATGATTTTGAATTTTGCCAATTTCGAGATTTGTGTATGCTCATATTTTTTGGATTTAATAATTTTATATGATATTGATTTTGGCCAATTGTGAGATTCATGTATGCTAATGTTTTCCTGATTTGGTAATTTTACATGTTATTGATTTTCATCAATTTTGAGATTCATGTACTTGGTGGCTTTGTGCGACATTGAAGTTTGCCGATTTGTTCAGTTATCATGTGTTCGTAATTTTTCAATTTGAAAGATTTTATATTTATAATTGCTATTTTGGAAAATCATTTTTAGAACTTTCTAATATGGGAATTTCATAATCTTCTATTTTGGGAAAACACATATTAATAAATTTTTAATTTAGATATTTCATAAATTATAAATTAGAAATAATATATTTTTAATTGAAAAACATACTGGAAGCGCCCTCGATCCGCGGGGTGCGTGGATCGGCTTTTGACCCTTGAGGTTTGGGAGTCGCCACCTAGTTATTACGGTCTAGGAACCGATCAATGACTTTAAACAGATAAAGGACTAATCTAGAACAGAAAAAATTGAATTCGGGGATCATGTTACGGGGTTGGAAGGTGTTAGACACCAACCCCGCCCGGCCAAAGCTGGTCTCTACTAACTTCCCAAATATGTTACATTGCTAAAAAAAACTTAGATAATAAAAAAATAAAAAAATAAAAAGTTATACCTTTCCGATAGCAAAGACTTTGTTCCCTCAGATCCGACAAAAATTGCTCCTTGTACCGTACTTCTTGCTTTGTTCTGTCTCCAGATTTGATTTCCGATCTCCGAAGCAAGGTATCTCTTCTTTCTTGGATCTAAATTCTTCAAGTTTGTTAATGGATTTTGAAGTGTTTTTGAAGGGCTTTTATGTATTTTTTAGGTTAAAATCGAAGGAGGGATGTTAAGTAAGAAGTTGGGACTCCAAAACTAGGGTTTATGGGAGGCTAGGGGGGCTTTTGGACCTACTTCTCCTAGGGTTTATGATTTGATACTAAAATAGGGTGTGAGCACCTCTATTTATAGAATTTTTTAAGGGTTGATTTGGATAGAATTAGTATTTAATTAGAGTTCTTTTAGTTAGAGTTGTGTTTTAGTTAGAATTGTTTTAGGTAGAGTTGTGTTTTAATTAGAATTGTTTTAGGTAGAATTGTATTTTAGTTAGAACTCTATTAGATTGAGTTATTATTTAATTAGAACTCTATTATGACTTTCGGTCTTATTTGATTGACTTTAAATATTTTGACTTTAGTCTTAATTGATTGACTTTTAATATCTTGAATTCAGTCTTGCTTAATTGACTTTAATTTTGACTTCAGTCTCACTTGATTGACTTTAATACCTTGACTTCAGTCTTGCTTGATTGGCTTTAATTTTTTGGAGAACCCCCCTTTATTATATCTTTAATTCTTTGGACCCCCAAATGGAGGGATCTTTAAAGAAATATCTCACGAATCCTCAAAAATTTTATTTGAAAGCCCGATTGATCGATTTTTTAATTCAAAATTTTAAATTAATCTCATTAATGTTTCACTTTAATTATTTAATATTTTATTTATTAATTTCAAAATTTTTAATTATGAAATTACTATTTTGCCCCCGGAGAGGACTTTTCACGTTTTAAGTCAGTTTTTTATGTTCCACGATGTTTTAGAATTGATTTTTCGTAAGGAATTCAATGGAAATATTAATTTGTGTCATTTATGAAATTTTTCGTGTGAAATGGTTGTAAACTTTATGAGGGGCATTTTCGTAATTTTGTCGAATTCTGTTAAAATTGGTGAAATGATTTATTTGGTTTCGATTTATTATTTTATGTATTCGAAAGAGTTTTCATAAGCGTAATGTAGGCTCTATGGTTGTTTTGATGTTAGGGGTATTTTGATAATTTGATCAATTTTTTAGTGATTTTTATCGTGAAACTTCTTTTTAGGTCTGCAAGATGATGATTTCTATGTTTCAGGGTCATATTTTCCTAGCGTAGCGTGGTTTCTAAGGTTTTTTCAATTCGAGATACCTCATCCGGATTTTTGAAACATTTCTGGTAACAAAATAAAATAATGGAAATAACATCCATCATTGGGAATCGTTGCGATCGGGTTGACGAGTTGATTAATCGGGCGAATGCAAAAATGGGGTGTCTACAGATGCCCCTCTTTGGTAGAGGGTTGAAGCAAACTAGATAACAAATCTATTTTGGTAGATAGTGCGATATATGAATGCCAAAGCTAGTAACAGTTCATTTTGCAGCCTGATTCAGCAATTCGTCAGGGTGTTCGGATCCTTGAGCGTAAAACTCTCCCCAAACTAAAAGGTTGTCAGGTCCTCGAGCTTGAACTCTCACTGACGATGTCAGATCTTCGAATTTTAGAAAATTCTCCCTGACTAATGTAAAAGTGCACGTGTGTGTAGAAGTGTGATGCTTACTGAGTAAAAATGTGTTAGGTCCTAGAGATCTTCTCTCACTGACAATAATGATTCAAAATTGAAATGTGCTTATGCAACGAAAGCAATCATGGCAAGGTTGAATAATGAGGTAATTTGAGTCATAACATTGTAGGAACTTCGTTAAATCCTATTTGAAATTCTTTTTGAAGCTTGTAGACTGCTTCAAAATTATTAAGAAAACCTCTCCATTCGATTACACGTGGCATTTTAAGGAGGTATTTTAAATTTTGATAGAAATGTGGGGATGTGAAATGAATTCAAAACGCCAAATGTCTTGTAATGAGGAGGTTTCTTCAAAATTTGAAGCAAGCTATCTGCTTTAAAGTCGGACTCGCATCTAAACCTCTCTCTTCACTCTCTCAATTTTATTTTTGTTGAGAATCTCCTATTTTATTTATTTTTTTTTTCTGCTACATATATATATATATATATATATATATATATATGGAACGGATCAAGGGACATATGAAAAAACATATATAAAAACAATGTAACATTAATAAATTTTCAAAATATGGGTTAGAAATTTCAGATTGAACTGATTTTTTGTGAGGATGATCTCTATGATGGGAAGATCATGCGAAAAAAAAAAATTAGTCCAATCTGAAACTTCTAACCCCATTAAAAATGATTTAGAATGTGGACCGTCGATTTTTTGCCAATTTTTACCAATAACTTATAAATCATTTTTGATGGATTTAGAAGTTTCAGATTGACCTGATTTTTTGTGAGGATGATCTTCTCATCATCCTCACAAAAAATCTATTCAATCCAAAACCTCTAACCCAGATTTTGAAAAACCTTTGTTTTTACATATGTCCCATGAACCGCCCCCCCATATATATATATGGGTCAGGTTCAAGGGCCATATGAGAAAACATATGTAAAAACTTTCATTTTTTTATAAAATTTTAAAATATGAGTCAGAAATTTTGGATTGAGCTGATTTTTTTTGAGGATGATCTTTATGATGGGAAGATCATAAAAAAAAAAAAAAAAAAATCAGCCAAATCTGAAACTTCTAACCCAATTAAAAGTGATTTAGAATATGGACCGTCGATTTTTTACCAAATTTTATCACTAATTTGTAAATCACTTTTGATGGATTTAGAAGTTTCTGATTGAGCTGATTTTTTGTGAGGATGATCTTTTCATCATAGTGACCATCCTTGCAAAAAATCAGCTCAATCCAAAACCTCTAACTTTTATTTTGAAAAACGAAAGTTTTTTCATATGTCTTCTCATATGGCCCTTGAACCGCCCCCTATATATATATATGGATTATGATTCGTATACACATAAATCTACAACGTGTTTTGTTTTATATGGGCAAAAATGTTTGGAATTGACTGATTTTTTGTGAGGATGATCTCTATGGTGAGGAGATCATCCTTGCCAAAAATCAGCCAATTATGAAACTTTTAACCCCATATTTACAAGTTGAAAAATTTTAGACCGTTCAATTTTTGTAAATCACTTTTGATAGGGTTAGAAGTTTTGGAATGGAATGATTTTTTCCCCTCACCACAGAGATCATCCTCATAAAAAATCAACTCATTCCAAACCTTTTTAACCATATAAGATAAAAACGTTGTAGCTTTATGAGTAGTTTTATGTGTCTACGAACCTGACCCTATATATATAGGGGGGCGTTCAATGGCCAACTTTTTAACAAACTTTTTGGCAAAAGATTTTTTAAAACATGAGTTAGAGGTTTTGGAATGGGCTGATTTTTGGTGAGGATGATCTCTACGGTGAGGAGATCATCATCATCAAAAATCAGCCCATTTCAAAACCTCTAACTCATGTTTTGAAAAATGTTTTGCCAAAAAGTTTGCTAAAAAGTTTGCCCTTGAACGCTATCCCATATATATATATATATATATATATATATATATATATATATATGGGGGCGGTTCAAAGGCCATATGAGAATACATATGAAAAAACTTTCGTTTTTCAAAATAAGAATTAGAGGTTTTGGATTGAGCTGATTTTTTGCAAGGATCGTCACTATGATGAAAAGATCATCCTCACAAAAAATCAGCTCAATCAGAAACTTTTAAATCCATCAAAAGTGATTTACAAATTAGTGATAAAAATTGGTAAAAGATCGACGGTCCACATTCTAAATCACTTTTAATGGGGTTAGAAGTTTTAGATTGGACTGATTTTTTTTTTTTTTGATGATTTTCCCATCATAGAGATCATCCTCGCAAAAAATCAGCTCAATCCAAAATTTCTAACCCATATTTTAAAATTTTATTAAAAACGAAAGTTTTTACATATGTTTTCTCATATGGCCCTTGAACCTGACCAGATATAATATATATATATATATCCCGTTCGCCACCCTTAGTTTTACCACACACTTTAACAAACGCGTTTTGTCTTACATGGGTTAGAAGTTTCGGAATGAGCTGATTTTTGGTGAGGATGATCTCTATGGTGAGGAGATCATCCTCACCAAAAATCAGCTCATTCCAAAACTTCTAACCCCATCAAAATTGATTTACAAAAAATGGACGGTCCACGATTTTTCAACGTGTAAACATGGGGCTAAACATTTCGGAATGGGCTGATTTTTGGAGAGGATGATCTTCTAATCATAGAGATCATCCTCACCAAAAATCAGCTCATTCCAAAACTTCTAACCCATGTAGGACAAAAAACGTTTGTTAAAGTGTGTGGTAAAACTTAGGGTGCTGAACATTTCCCATATATATATATATATATATATAATATATATATATATATATATATATATATATAGATATGAGTCCCGTTCAGCAACAAACATTTTGGCAAAACATTTTTCAAAACATGGGTTAGAGGTTTTGGAATGTGCTAATTTTTGGTGAGGATGATCTCTACGGTGAGGAGATCATCCTCACCAAAAATCAGCCCATTCCAAAACTTCTAGCCCCAGTTTACAAGTTGAAAACTCGTGGACCGCCCATTTTTTGTAAACTATTTTTGATGGGGTTAGAAGTTTTGGAATGGGCTGATTTTTGGTGATGATGATCTCCTCACCGTAGAGATCATCCTCACCAAAAATCAGCCCATTCTAAAACCTCTAACTCATGTTTTGAAAAATGTTTTGCCAAAAAGTTTGCTAAAAAGTTGGCCATTGAACGCCCCCCATATATATATGGGAAATGTTCAGCAACAAACATTTTGACAAACATTTTGGCAAAACATTTTTCAAAACATGGGTTAGAGGATTTGGAATGGGCTGATTTTTTGTGAGGATGATCTCTACGGTGAGGAGATCATCCTCACCAAAAATCAGCCCATTCCAAAACTTTTAGCCCCAGTTTACAAGTTGAAAAATTGTGGACCGTCCATTTTTTGTAAATCATTTTTGATGGGGTTAGAAGTTTTGGAATGGGTTGATTTTCGGTGATGATGATCTCCTCACCGTAGAGATCATCCTCACCAAAAATCAGCCCATTCCAAAACCTCTAACCCATGTTTTGAAAAATGTTTTGCCAAAATGTTTGTCAAAATGTTTGCTGCTGAACATTTCCCTATATATAGGGTAGCGTTATTTGGCCAACATTTTGACAAACATTTTGGCAAAACATTTTTCAAAACATGGGTTAGAGGTTTTAGATGGGCTGATTTTTAGTGATGATGATCTCTACGGTGAGGAGATCATCATCACCAAAAATCAGCCCATTCCAAAACTTCTAACCCCATCAAAAATGGTATACAAAAAATGGACGATTCACGATTTTTCAACTTGTAAACTGGGGCTAGAAGTTTTGGAATGAGCTGATTTTTGGTGAGGATGATCTCCTCACCGTAGAGATCATCCTCACCAAAAATCAGCCCATTCCAAGACCTCTAACCCATGTTTTGAAACAGTGTTTGTCAAAATGTTTTGCCAAACTGTTGGCCAAATAATAGGACCCATATATATATATATATATATATATATATATATATATATATATATATATATATATATATATGTAGGGAAATGTTCAGCACCCTAAGTTTTACCACACACTTTAACAAACGTTTTTTGTCCTACATGGGTTAGAAGTTTTGGAATGAGCTTATTTTTGGTGAGGATGATCTCTATGATTAGAAGATCATCCTCTCCAAAAATCAGCCCATTCCGAAATGTTTAGCCCCATGTTTACACGTTGAAAAATTGTGGACGTCCATTTTTTGTAAATCAATTTTGATGGATGGGGTTAGAAGTTTTGGAATGAGCTGATTTTTGGTGAGGATGATCTCCTCACCATAGAGATCATCCTCACCAAAAATCAGCTCATTCCGAAACTTCTAACCCATGTAAGACAAAACGCGTTTGTTAAAGTGTGTGGTAAAACTTAGGGTGCCGAACGGGACCCTATATATATATGGTCCCGTTCGGCACCCTAAGCTTTACCACACACTTTAACAAACGTTTTTTGTCCTACATGGGTTAGAAGTTTTGGAATGAGCTTATTTTTGGTGAGGATGATCTCTATGATTAGAAGATCATCCTCCCCAAAAATCAGCCCATTCCGAAATGTTTAGCCCCATGTTTACACGTTGAAAAATCGTGGACCGTCCATTTTTTGTAAATCAATTTTGATGGGGTTAGAAGTTTTGGAATGAGCTGATTTTTGGTGTGAATGATCTCCTCACCATAGCGATCATCCTCACCAAAAATCAGCCCATTCCGAAACTTCTAACCCATGTAAGACAAAACGCGTTTGTTAAAGTGTGTGGTAAAACTTAGGGTGCCGAACCAAAAAATGGACTATCCACGATTTTTCAACTTGTAAACATGGGGCTAAACATTTCGGAATGGGCTGATTTTTGGGGAGGATGATCTTCTAATCATAGAGATCATCCTCACCAAAAATCAGCCCATTTCAAAACTTCTAACCCATGTAAGACAAAAAACGTTTGTTAAAGTGTGTGGTAAGCTTAGGGTGCCGAACGGGACCCTATATATATATATAAGCTTTACCACACACTTTAACAAACGCGTTTTGTCTTACATGGGTTAGAAGTTTCGGAATGAGCTGATTTTTGGTGAGGATGATCTCTATGGTGAGGAGATCATCCTCACCAAAAATCAGCTCATTCCAAAACTTCTAACCCCATCAAAATTGATTTACAAAAAATGGACGGTCCACATTTTTCAACGTGTAAACATGGGGCTAAACATTTCGGAATGGGCTGATTTTTGGGGAGGATGATCTTCTAATCATAGAGATCATCTTCACCAAAAATCAACTCATTGCAATACTTCTAACCCATGTAGGACAAAAAACGTTTGTTAAAGTGTGTGGTAAAACTTAGGGTGCTGAACATTTCCCATATATATATATATATATATATATATGGGTCCCGTTCAGCAACAAACATTTTGGCAAAATATTTTTCAAAACATGAGTTAGAGGTTTTGGAATGGGCTGATTTTTGGTGAGGATGATCTCTACGGTGAGGAGATCATCCTCACCAAAAATCAGCCCATTCCAAGCTTCTAGCCTCAGTTTACAAGTTGAAAACTCGTGGACCGTCCATTTTTTGTAAACTGTTTTTGATGGGGTTAGAAGTTTTGGAATGGGCTGATTTTTGGTGATGATGATCTCCTCACCGTAGAGATCATCCTCACCAAAAATCAGCCCATTCTAAAACCTCTAACTCATGTTTTGAAAAATGTTTTGCCAAAAAGTTTGCTAAAAAGTTGGCCATTGAACGCCCCCCATATATATATGGGAAATGTTCAGCAACAAACATTTTGACAAACATTTTGGCAAAACATTTTTCAAAACATGGGTTAGAGGTTTTGGAATGGGCTGATTTTTTGTGAGGATGATCTCTACGGTGAGGAGATCATCCTCACCAAAAATCAGCCCATTCCAAAACTTTTAGCCCCAGTTTACAAGTTAAAAAATTGTGGACCGTCCATTTTTTGTAAATCATTTTTGATGGGGTTAGAAGTTTTGGAATGGGTTGATTTTCGGTGATGATGATCTCCTCACCGTAGAGATCATCCTCACCAAAAATCAGCCCATTCCAAAACCTCTAACCCATGTTTTGAAAAATGTTTTGCCAAAAAGTTTGTCAAAATGTTTGTTGCTGAACGGGACCCTATATATATAGGGTCCCGTTCGGCACCCTAAGCTTTACCACACACTTTAACAAACGTTTTTTGTCTTACATGGGTTAGAAGTTTTGGAATGGGCTGATTTTTGGTGAGGATGATCTCTATGGTGAGGAGATCATCCTCACCAAAAATCTGCTCATTCCAAAACTTCTAATCTCATAAAAAATGGTTTACAAAAAATGGACGGTCCACGATTTTTCAACGTGTAAACATGGGGCTAAACATTTCGGAATGGGCTGATTTTTGGGGAGGATGATCTTCTAATCATAGAGATCATCCTCACAAAAAATCAGCTCATTCCAAAACTTCTAACCCATGTAGGACAAAAAACGTTTGTTAAAGTGTGTGGTAAAACTTAGGGTGCTGAACATTTCCCATATATATTATATATATATATATATATATATATATGGGTCCCGTTCAGCAACAAACATTTTGACAAACATTTTGGCAAAATATTTTTCAAAACATGAGTTAGAGGTTTTGGAATGGGCTGATTTTTGGTGAGGATGATCTCTACGGTGAGGAGATCATCCTCACCAAAAATCAGCCCAATCCAAAGCTTCTAGCCTCAGTTTACAAGTTGAAAACTCGTGGACCGTCCATTTTTTGTAAATCATTTTTGATGGGGTTAGAAGTTTTGGAATGAGCTGATTTTTGGTGATGATGATCTCCTCACCATAGAGATCATCCTCACCAAAAATCAGCCCATTCCAAAACCTCTAACCCATGTTTTGAAAAATGTTTTGCCAAAATGTTTGTTGCTGAACATCTCCCTATATATATATATATATATATATATATATATATATATATATATATATATGTTCTATATATAAAAGAACATATATATATATATATATATATATATATATATATTAATATTATATATATATTTTTTTTTTTTTCTAATTTGAGATTGGTTCCCTAAAATCAATGACCGATTGATTTGTTCATTAACAGATTTCCTCCTAAAATAACATTCCCATTCCCTCCATGCTTCAAGTTTCAGATCGAAGCCCTAATTTTTCAGTCGCGTCGAGAATCGACAAATTTCCTTCCCAAGCACATAGTTGCTACTGGAGGACTGTGTTCGACAACGTTGTTAGCCTTCGCACGGTTAAAATAAACACACTATTGAGTTAGAATCCTTGTTAATAGACGACAAGTAAAGCAGAGTTGATCGTGCATCTGAGAAGAAAATGGCATCCACAGCAACATACCCACCTCCACCACCATATTACAGGCTCTACAAGGATTACCTCCAAAACCCTAATTCGGCCCCAGAGCCTCCTCCCCCGATCCAAGGGACCTATGTCCTCTATGGCGCCAATTACACTGTGAGATTTCCATTTTTGTTTCTTATAAGTTTAAATTATTCTATTTATTATTTTAAATTTCTTCAAACTCTACTGTTTTTTACTCGAAATTTACAATTTTCTATCTCTGAAGCTTGATTGCTTTCTTTCTTTCTTTCTTTTTTAATAGATAAAGGGAATAGAATTTGATTGCTTTCTCCGTTTTGTTATCTCGGAATTTCTTTGAGCCCATCAAATTTTAGTCCCAAAATTCACTTTCATTTGTTGCAAATTGTTGAATCTCCGTTACCTTCCTGCTGTTTATTGAAATTTTCATTGTATTGCTTTTGCCACTTTTCTCCTTAGAAATAACATATCTTTTTGTTTAGATTTCAAATGCCTGAAACCCAGTCTTTCATTTGGCTGTTGTGCGAAGGATTTCTTTTATATATTATAAATTTAGATATTTTCTTACAAATATTTGAAAATAAACTGAAGGTGCCACCTCCGTTGCATATTTGAAAATTTACATCTTATTCTTATCCCCCATCTTTTCTTTATATTGGGTTAGATTTAATGTGAGTGTCTTGTGTTCAAGATTTCTTAGTTTTTATTGAAGCTTTTGTGTATGGTATAGTTTTACCTGGTTCACTCTTTGATATAGTTTCTCATTGTTACTGTAGACTGATGATGTGGTTCCCAGCTTAGAAGATCAAGGAGTTCGTCAGTTGTATCCAAAGGGGCCCAATGTTGGTATGTTTCCCATCTTCTTGAGTTGATTTAGTTAGTGTTGGATGTCATCATCATCCACAATCCACAATCCACAATCCACAATCCACAATGCCCTATCCCAATTATTTTTGTCACCAACATGATTCCAATTTTACCATTCAATTTTATTTAGAGGCATATCCCTTTTAGTCTTTCAGAACCTTCATTGTGCACAAAAAATTGCTTTCTCATGGAGTTGTGTTGTATTTGGTTAAATAAAAAATCAACCCAATGAGCTTTCCTTTATCCCCTCCTATACACGTGGATTCACTTGAATATGCTTATGTCTAGTTTCCCCCTATTCTTTATTCTCATTCATTTCAACATCATCATCTTTGTAGTCATTTTATGAACATGTTTCTTTATTGTACTTATTGTAGTTACATTGGTTTTTTCGTTTCAATTAAACGTTATCGATTACATAACAATAACACTCCAAAAGCTCATTTACGTTAGCTACTGAACTGTAATTGCACAGGCAACTTCTTCAGTATCTCCCTCTTTGTGGATACTTTTTTTTTTTTGATAAGTCTCTGTAGATACTCAAATCTAGACAAGAACAATTGCTGCTTTTAGATTTTTTCCCATTTATCTCAACTTAATCTCACCTATTCATGTGTTTTTATTAAAGTTGCATTAATCTCTATACCGGTCTTCCGTAACTTAAACTATAGTTTCTCAAGTTCCAGTCTGTAGTTATTGTTTTGTATGTACTCCTTTTCTCGTCTCGCCAACCAACACTACATTATTTGCAAATATCATACACCAAGAGACTCCCCCTTTAAATATGAGCAGCTAATTCATCCATTACTCAAAGAAAAAAAAATATGAACTAAAGGTCAACTCCAAGTGCAAACAGACATTAAGTGATAATTTTCACTTGTTTCACCATTAATTGTTTTCAAAAGTCAACTCTCTCTCATACGTGTCCTTCATGGTGTCAATATATGCACTTAGTACCCCTTTAAGGCCCACCAAATTAACTCTTTGAAATGTTATTGTATGTCTTTTCCAATTTATTAAAGACTATGTGTTGATGGTACAATTTGTAATCGAACATGTGTTGCATGACATATCGACTTCTTTACCCCATGCTAATATGTCACCTAGTCACTGGAACACGACGCAATCATCATAGAGGGTGTGTGACATAACGTTTGTGGTGTCCTATGCTGAGATGAAATTTAACCATTGGAAGACTTAAGATGATCCTAAAGAGTACATATGGCGTAGGAGTTATTTATGATACGGGAAATCGTCTCGTGCTTGTGAGAGACATAGGGGACATATGGCATTATGTCATTGCAGGAGGAAATGACTAGGAAAAAGCTCTAAAAAGCAACATGCAACAGAAATCGTACCAACAGCTTGTAGAGAGATGGAGACGCTAGTGTGGCTTTATCCCTTCTATTGACATGGATGATTCGGACGCCAACGTGGCTCCATCCCCTTGAGTGACGTGGTTGCATGATGAGGCGTCATTTGGCAAGGGAATTTCGCCCTAATGTTATTTAAGTAGGAACCATACTTGTAACCCTAACTTTATCCACCCATTACATCTTGGAGACTTTGCTAGGGAGACGAAACCTCTACAGCCACGAGGACCAGAAGTTGCACCACGCATCTTCAGAGAACACGAATGAAACCAGAGAGCGTTAGACATCGAACGTTACTTTAGTCATTGATGAGGCATCACCATCTATAGTAGCCTTCGCATAAGCTTTTAGGAGTGTGGCGCAAACTAACAAGGACATAGTGTCAACATTGTAAGATCAGAAACAACAAAATCATGGAGGAAATCGGGTACCCAGAGTGGAGATTCTAGGCCCTCGAGGTAAATTGTTTTCCACCATGGTAGAAGGTCGGCAAAAAGAATTGGAGGGGAGAGACGAGAGGGAAACTTTACCTACAAGAAACGTTGCTCCGCCGATGTTTGCACAATATGTAACAATAAATGCGCTATTGAAACTCCTAAGAGTTCGGAGGATTGTCTTTATGATTTGTGACCACTTTACCCGATGGAGCTCAAGTAGAAGTTGTACCCGAGAGGATATGTGGCTCCCCTTTTACCATCTTACGGGAGAAAAGGGAACGTGAGGGAACATGTGGCTCGTTTTCTAGAGGCCATGGGAGAACATGAATCGGATCACATATTGTGTCTTAGGGAGTTTTCTAAGTCCTTCACAGGGTGCACACACACTTGGTACAACAATTTGCAACTAGTGTCAATAGCGTTGTGGACAAACATGGTTAACTCGTTTCTTCGAAATTTTATCTTTGTAGAGAAGCAAGTTATGACGGTATATCTCAATCGAATCAATCAAGGAGAACATGAGGTGCTAATAGATTTTGTAAGACGTTTTTGTCAAGCCGTGACCGATTTCCATGAGCCAGTTACAAAAGGGCACTTCGTAGACATGTGCATCTCAGGCATGGTGCCTATTTAGAGAGCATATGTGGAGAATCTACGTATACCGAACTTTACAAATTGCATGCTGTCGCCAAATGCAGTGTAGTAATTATTCCCATGATGGCCGAACGGGTGGATAGGAGAGGCTGAAAGACAGTTCGCCTTCCCATTAGGGGAATTTCACTAGCTTATATGGTGTTAGAAGGCGAAATGAAAGACAGAAAGAAACGGTGGATACCCTGATAGGCGTCACAGTTTGTGTGAAGAAGGAAATGCCCAGATTTCCCATGCAGTATTGAAGATGTGGAGGAATTACTCGAGGCATGGATAAAAGATGATGCAATCCAATTTCGGTCACCTAATAGGGAGCCATCAATGCAGGAAGAACACCACCCACGCTTCTGCGAGTATCACAGGATTGTAGGGCACCCTAACGTAATGTACTAAAGTGTATCTTCGTAGAGAAGTTAACCAACGGAGAACTGCAACTTCTAGAAGAATCTGATATTGGAGTGAGGACAAAGGCAAAATGGACCCCAAAATGCACGGGCAAGAGTGGCGGTGATATTCCACGACCCCACAAACATACTAGAGGAAGATGACTACTCAACTGTAGTAGCGCACTTACAGAAAGTGGACGTGATCAAATAAATGTTTGGTAGTTTGGGATTTTCGGAAGATAAAAGATACAAAGCTGCTCTGGCACTCACCGCCATCTCCCATCATGAAGAAATAGTTCATGAAGTTGCAATAACAATGTCTTTGTGTGAAAACAAGGTGCCTTTGGCCGACATAACATTTCCAAAAGAAGATATGTTGGAAGAGATAGAACACGTACGCCTTTTGTATGTCACAGTCGTGATAAACAAGGTGAAATTGAAACGCGCTTTCATATATACAGGAGCATCCCTGAACCTTATGCTTTTATCCACTTTAGATGCCATTGAGATGCAATTGCGACAAATTGTCAATTTCTCGACTAAAGTTCAAGGTTTCAACAGACATACTTTTGGGACAATGAGGTACATAAAAGTCAACCTATGGATTGGATAAAAGAGATTGGCAACTCTCTTTCATGTAATAGACGCTGAAGCCACATATCATTTGTTGTTGGGACCAACGTGGTTACATCAAGACAAGGCGCTCAGTTTTACATATCATCAATGCATAACAGCTCACGTCAATGGTGAAGTTGTGACAATTTGCGCCTCTCCTGCCCCGTTCGAGAAAGAGGAGGTTTACTTGCACGAAGCGGCATTCTACGAAGATAACTTAGAAATTTATGTTATACCCGTGTTGGTCTAGGAAGAAATGATATCCCACACACTAGAAAAACAATCAAGATCTGCGAAGGATAGTTGGGTGTGGGGATAACTAAGATAACTTTTCCTAATGGAAGGACGTCGTACAGATTATGACGGTTCGCTGGGGGAGAAGGCGTCTCCTTGGGATTTGCAGGGGTGTGGATTATTAAGAACTCATGACACTATTGAGCATTTACGAAAGGCACCTCTATCTCTAGAAGACGGAGTTAAAGATAATATTGACAAATTGGAGACAGTGAACTTAGATGGGGAAGAGAGCCATCCCGTCATGATAAATGCCAGCTTGGCTAAGGAAGAAAAAGTGGAGCTAGTACTATTACTAAAAGAATATAAAGTCATTTTTGCCAGGACTTATCAAGAAATGCCAAGATTAGTCGAGGAATTAGTGGTGCATCATTTGAATACGAGTACTCACAAACTCGTCAAACAGCCGCTAAGGTGTTTTTGCCATGAGATAGAGTTTCAAATTGAAGAGGAGGTCCAGTGATTGTTAATCGTAGGATTCATCAAACCCATACGACACCCGTCTTGGCTGGCAAATGTGGTACCTGTGAAGAAGAATGGGCAAATAAGATGTTGTGTAGACTTCCGAGACCTTAACAAGGTGTCTCCCAAGGACGATTTTCCCCTGCCAAATATAGATTTACTCATAGACGTAACAGTAGAATTCGGTAATATAAGTTGAGAATGAACCCATTAAAATGCGCCTTCAAAATATCAACTGGGAGATTCTTGGGATTTGTTGTACAAAAGCATGGGATCGACGTAGACCAAGACAAGGGCAGCCATAAAGGAAATGAAGCCGCCAACTGCAATAAAAGAAGTGAAGAATTACCTAGGTAAAATTTCCTATATCAGGGGTCTGGCGCATGTTGTAACGCCTTTGGTTGCCTTGTTGCGAAAACAAACATGATTTCAATGGACTACTGAGCACCAGATGGCTTTTGATATAGTAAAAAGTGCAATGTAAAAAATTCTGACCATGACGGTAACAGTTAGGAGCTTGCCCTTCAGGCTTTATTTAGTGGCGACATAAAACGCAGTCGGGGGATTACTATGCTAAGAAAATACAGAGGGTGTGGAGAGCCCGATCCACTACGTTAGCCGTGCCCTAAGAGGTGGTGAGGCGAAGTATACAACGGTTGAAGACATGGGCTTATCCTTGATTTTTGCGACTTAGAAACTCAGGCATTATTTACTGGTGAACAAAGTTCATTTGATCACGAAGGTTGACCCCATAAAGTATTTATTAACCAAATCGGCTCTTTTAGGGCGGTTGGCAAGATGGTTGCTACTGCTTTTAGAATTTGACATAACGTGTGTGCCGCCTAAGGCAATTAAAGGACATGTAGTGGCGAATCTATTGGCAGCGTTCCCAGACAACGACGATAACTTTGCTTTTGCAATAGAAGTTTCAGACAAGAGTCTAGAGTCAGCGGTAATGGCGGTTGAATCAGAAACTCGGCGTTGGACTATACAATTTGATGGATCGTCTATAGCCATTGACGGATGAACGAGAGCAGTGCTCACGACTCCTGATGGGACGTCGACTTCCATGGCCTTTAAGTTGGATTTCCCATGTACCAATAATGCCGCCGAGTACGAAACATTCTTGATAGGCTTGTCATTAGCCAAATCAATGGGGGTTTCAAACAATTGGATATTAAGGGAGACTCCAACCTTCTGATAAAACAAATGAGCGGAGAGTTCACACTTAAAGAAATCCCTTTAGCGCCTTATAGAGCGGGGGCACAAGAACTGTTCAAGCACTTTGAGGATTCCACCATACTTAGTACATGGTGAGCGTCGAATAGACATGTAGATGCGCTTACCACACTAGCCACGAAATTACAATTTGAGGGGGAGACAAGACAAGAGCTAAGGTACTCAGGAAGTCAGTACCATTTTCATGGTTCCCAAACGATTCAAAGGAGGATGAAAATGATTGGCGTACAACAATAATAGAGGAACTAAATACCCCGAATATTACAAAAGAGCAAATACGATGTCTGCATCCATACGCCTTATACCAGGGAATTCTGTATCATAGACAACCAGATGGGGTCTTGGCATGCTGCATCATTACTTAAGAGGTAGGGGAAGTCTTGAGAAGGGTTCATGAAATTGTGTGGGCAGAATTCAGAAATCCTTCCTTATAGAATGATACAACGACATGGATATTTTTGGCATGAGATGATTAGCTTGGCTAGGACTGTCTAAGATTTATGCCAAAAATGTCATAGTGTCAACCCTGCTGTGGAGAGGCCATGGTAGCTGATGCTTTTTTCGGATTGGAGGGACCCTTACCTTAGTTTCCTTAAGGGAAAATCCCTGTAGAGCATAGTAAGGTGCCAAACTAAAACGCAATGTCAAATGGTTTACACTTATAGGTGGTGTACTCCATCGAAAATGAACAAATGGGAAAATGTTTCGATGCTTGGGTGAAATGGAAGTTCGGAAAGTAATGACCGAAATACATGGTGGAGATGCTGGAGAGCATCAAGTAAGGCGCAAATTACTTCACCAGAAGCTCGAAGTCGGCTATTATTTCACTATGGAAAATGACACAACAGCGGCTTTAGTGCAAAAATTTATTCAATGCCAAACACGTGGGAACTTGATACATGCGCCATCAACTATGTTGCGATGTATAGGGGCACTATGGCCATTCTATGGATGGGGGATGGATTTGATTGGCCCCATAAAACCGAAGTCATCTTGAGGGCATATTTGGATTATAATGGCGATCGAGTTGTTCACAAAATGGGTCGAGGCAACCCTACTAAAAAAGGCTACGAGACCCACAATAGTTAATTTTGTGAAGGAGCAAATTATATGTAGGTTTGGCATCGACAAAAAATAATTTTAAGCAATGGTACCCCATTTGTGAATCGCTATATGGGGCCTCTCATGAGATATGGTGTAAGTCACATTAAATCGACCCATATTACTCGAAAGGCAATGGCTAGGTGGAAGCAACAAATAAAATGTTACTCAAGATATTGAGTCTCATCGTGTATGATCATCTTGCTGGATGACATGAAAAGTTGGCCATGGCATCATGGGCGTATTGAGTGGCGCTCCAAATTGCTTCTAAATTGTCGCCATTTACGTTAGTTTATGGGTCAGATGCTCTGTTACCAATTGATTTCGAGATTCAATCAGCTAAGGTCGCGCTAGCCAGTAAGATTGAAGAAGATGAGTACGAGATTGCAAGATTTGTTGAGTTAGAACTACTAGATGAGAAAAGAGCTTTGGCAACAGTCAAAATCAACGCCTACAAAAGAGGCATGGCGAGGACTTGCAGCAAAACTGTCTGCCCACATACATTCTCGGAGGGCGACTTAGTTTGGCGCACATGCACTAACGAGAAGAAGAGTATCGACGCTAAAATTCGCCCCCAAGAGGAAAGGTCCTTGCATCATTGGAAAGCTAGGAGGAAGCGGCTACTATCACCTAAAAACTATGGAAGGATGCCTTATGAGAGAACCAATTGATTGAAAGTGGCTTAAGAGTTATCATAGTTAATGTTGTAAGGGAATTGCTATTTGTACTCGTCTACAATTTAATGAATTTAACACATGACTTCTCCTTTTGTAGTACATATTGTGTCATTTCATATTCTGAATAACTTGTAATATTCATCATCTCTTCGTTCAAAACGACAAGCAAATATTCTTGAATTATTTAAGAAAGAAAGAAAAGTAAAAAACATTTTCATAAAAACACATAAATGTCGATGTGCCTTACAAGGATAGGAAAATTCTTCATTTGAGTGTTTTTAGTATACTAAATAAAATAATACAAAAAAAAAAAAAAGATGAACGCTTGCTCGAAGTGCTTGTCTAAAATAGATCGTCTAGAATGGCACTTTCTTGAGCCAATGTTAGATGACGCATAAGGTGAGCTTTGCACAAAGAGCTCTCCCCTTGAAACTGATTAATTTGGTCTTCAAACTCTAGCACACACAGCTTCAAAGACATTAATTCCCGCTCAGCGACAATCAAAGCTTCCTTATTTCCCTCGAATCACATTTTGAAAGTGGAAATTTCTTGAAGACACATTGCGAGGGGCCTCAAAATCATGCTTCATAGAATTGGACTTCACCTTGAGCCAACTAATATCAACCTCAATGTTCAAACACGTGGAGTTGTTTCCACGAATTTAATTTTTGGACGGTAAGGGTCGCTGTTCTTGTAGAAGCCATTCCGTGAATCAACTGAAGGACTTAAGCCAGTGCGGCGCATTGAATATAATAGAAATTATCGAAGACAACAGGATGAATTATATGACCGTGCCACGCATAAATGCGTTCGTAAAGGGGTGCATGCTCAAATAGAATCTTGAAATCGCCCACAATAGTAAATTTGTTATTTATTCTAGTCTCTAAGAGGTTATACAAACTACACTCGGACTCTGCCAAAGTTGGGTGACTTACGGATGATAGATCGACGACAACTATTTATTCCTCAATCGCAACCTCACAAGAGCCCACACCTTCATCTAGAGCTCTCTTGGTAACGTTGACTATACCGACTACTTGTAAGGTTGCCCTCTCATCGTAACTCTGCCCTTGATCCTCTCGCAAAGTTTTAGATCCAAAGTCTTGGTCTGGTGCAAGCTTGGGCACTCCATTCCTATTCGATGTCATACTTAAGCCTCTTTCATGCCACACCACTCCCACATCATAATTTTGCAATTAAACCTTTTGTGGGGTTCTAGATCCTAAAACTTGAGCAGGTTCTGATGGTGCAATATCTACACCTAACACATCATCTAAACCCTAAACAAGTTGAACTCTACTCTAATTTTTGTCAGGTCACTCCCACTTAAACCTTCATCTGGTTCCCGGGCTAAAATTGTCACAAAAGCCTTTATAGATTTCTCTTTCATCTCTTTGGGGTTCTTGAGTTCCTTATCTCCAGCGCAAGAAGTTCCTACCTCAAAAATATTTTCAACGTTTAATGGTGAGGGCGGCGAATGATGTTCTCGGCTAGAAGATGAGACTTCTTCCAATGTTGAATGAACGATGCCTTCTCTCTCATGTGTGGTTGGGGAAGCGTCGTTGGGCGATACAACTCCTTCACCACTCAAAGAATCACTGTGCCATTCAGTGAAGGTAGAGGCGAAAGTAGCCATTACGTTCATTGATGCCACCTCTGGCACAACGACATCTAAATCATCCATGGGGACATCTAAACTATCGGTAAATCGAGTCAGATCCCTTTGGGAGCGACACCGTTGAGACAAAGGCTCTTCATCTATGGTTTCTTCAACAGAGGTTGGGGGAAAGGCTCTAGTTCTTTGCCTACTAGCGAAAGGCATCGTCAACAAAGAAATCGGAATTTGTGATTGTTATGAATAAAACCAAAATATGTAGGGTGAGATAATCAAGATAAAATACGAAAATATGCAAGCATTAAGGTAGAAGGTGTTGTCTTTTAGAACATTTGCCCTGGGAAGAAGATTCGCCATGGCGTCCTTCAAGGTATCTATGTCACAACTTGATGTAGCCAACTCATACAAGGAGCATAGGGTGTCATTAGCAGCAATTGGGGGATGAAAGCTTTCAGGTTGAGGAGTAGTGCTAGAGGACAGTGGCCTTCTCCAAGGCAAAAGTTGGTTATTGTGCTAGCCACCCAGGTGATGGGAGACACTGTGTGAGTTGTATCCCTAATTGCGCAATAATAAAATTAGTATGCGGCCTTATGATGCGTGTGTGTGTGCTTATAACTCCACTCTCGCTTGTGTAAATAAGATGAGACTAAGTTTTCTAATTAGTATCGACACAAGAATTTGACAGAAAAAGACTTTAGTAATTTTTTTTCTCCCTAGATTTTTCGCTATGACAATAAGCCTAGTTGACTTCATTTTCTAGGCTAGTTTATCCTAGTGGTAGTAAATGATGATTTGATGAGTGATCGGTAAAGAGGAAAAAGCAAAAAGTTTGCACCTAAAGGTGTGCTTCCAAAAAGAAGCAACTCTAGAGGTAATTAGTTGGAGATAAAAGTGAAGGGTGAGATGGCTCAAGGATGGGGGACACCAACACGAGGTTTTTTCACAAGATGGCAAATAGCTACCATCAAAATAATTTCACGCCCAGCTTGAAGATAGATGGGGTATGGAAGGAAGGGGAAGATGTGGCGGAGGGTGTAGTGGATTATTATAAGGCCTTATACTCGAAGTAGTTTGTTGATAGACCTCGTTTGGACAACCTTCACTTTGATAACATCTCTCGTGATGCTTGTAGATGGCTAGGATGACCTTTTGGCGAAGGTGAGGTGTTTTATGTAGTTGCTAGTATGGCAGGGACCAAGGCTCTTGGTCTAGATGGTTTCTCAATGGCTTTTCTTAAAGATTGCTAGGACTCGATGAAAAGGGCTCTTATGGAAACTTTGGTTGACTTTCACAGTAAAGGGTTCTTGGATATTGGCTCTAATTGCACCTTTGTGGCCTTGATTCCTAAGAAATCAGGGATGGAGGAGATTTCATATTTGAGACCAATCCGTTTGGTGTGCTCGATTTATAAGATCTTCTCAAAAGTCTTGGCTCCAAGATTGAAGTCTGTGATTCCAACTATTATTGGCACAATCCAAGGGGTCTTCATTAGTGGGATGCATATATTGGATGGTGTTCTCATAAGTAATAAGTGCATCGATTCCCAAAGAAAGGAGAAATTGGATGGTTTGGTTTGTAAGATTGATCTTCAGAAGGTTTATGATCGCGTAAACTGGAACTTTCTAAAATATATGTTGAGGATGGGTTTTAGTAATTGATGGATTTCTTGGATTATGAAGTGTTTGTACGCCATTTTTGCGATTTTAGTAAATGGGATGTTGTTAGGTTTCTTTTGGAGAAAAATTAGGGAGAAACCTCAAAATCTCTCTTAAACCCTATTTTCTCCTTACACAAAGATTTCTTATTGTGCATTCATTCAATATTCATTCGAGTATGATTCCCTCACTTATGTGTTTCTTACGAAGATTTGCTTCAAATAGAATCATCAACCTAAAATTTACTTGGTATTTAAGGTATGTTGTTATTATGTGTATTTTCTTTAAGTTTTTCGCAAAAAAAAAAAAAAAAAAACTCATATTTTTCTCTTGTTTTATGTTTTGTTCTCCTTTATTGAAAGTGGATGCTAGTAATAGTTAGAAAAAGTGGAAAACAAGTGAATAGAAGTGGAGATAATAGATGAGACCCCTCTTGAAAGCGTGGGATTGAAGTTGATGAGCCAAATATTTGTTCGGGAAAGTTATATTTGTGTGGAATGTGTGTATTCTTCTAATATAGTATGGGTGAAGAAGATGAAAGACCATTTTGCGTGCACTAGAAAAAATATTTCTCCATGCTTACATGCATTCAAAGATGTTAAAAAGGAACTAAAAGTTTATCTATTGGAGGAATAAGAAAATAAGAAGATTAGCCAAAACCACTTTAGAAGTTTGGAAAATGAAGGGTATATTATAGTGGCCACATAAAAATATTGGTTCATTTTTATAGTTTTTCTATTTCTTATGTATTTGTTAATTTTTATTTAAATATTAATGGTTTTATTTATTTTTAATAAAATTGTTGAGGCTTACACCTTGCCTCAAGAACCCAAAACGCCTCAAGTGCGTCTTGAGAACTTTAAAACACTGGGTAGTAGAGAAGTATCACACTCAAAGTTTTGGGTGTGAATCTAGGGATGCTAGAGGTTCGTATGGGTGTGGGGTTTGGAAAGGAATTTTGAGCAATATTCCTCTTTTCCTCTCGAAAGTCAAATTCAAGGTTGGCAAAGCCGATATGGTGTGTTTCTGGAAGAATTGGTAATGTGGAGAGAGACCCTTGAAGGATCTATTCCTAGATATTTTTCAATTGTCTTTGAAGAAGGACAAGGCTATTTCTTCTTCTGCTGTTAAGGATGGTGGGTTGGTTAGTTGGGATTTTTTTTTTGCTTTGGAAGAGCCTTCAATGACTGGGAGATGAAGAGTTTGGGAAGCTTGATGAGGTTCGTAGAGTCTTCTCTGCTCATCGTAGGTTTTGGGTGCATTGCGGATGGTCATTTTTCTATAAGGCCATTATATTTGGTAGGTCTTATTTCATGTCTTTATGTTTTCCTTCATTCCTTTATCTGGCACCGTAAGATTCCTTCAAAGATTTCGATTTCCAATTGGTTCTCGGCATTGGGGAGAATTGCAACGTTGGGTAATTTGGTTATGAGGGGTTTTTGCTCTCCAAATTTTTGTTGCCTTTGCATGGAGGATGGGGAATCGGTGGATCACATTCTTATGCACTGTCACTTCTCATGCGAGATTTGGTTCCATTTCTTGTCCCTGTTTGTGGTGGAGGGTTTCTTTCCTTCATTTGTTCAGGCGTTGTTTGGAAGTTGGCTAGTCTGAGGTTTTCACTTTGTCAATTCCAAACGAGTCTTGTGGGGATTGCTTCCTTTTGCGGTGTGTTGGAGCATATGGAAGGAGAGAAATAACCGTTGTTTTGAAGGGAAAGTCTCCAACACCCAAGAAATTGTGCTAGCCACCCCAGCTCTTTTATTTTTCTGGTGCGAATTGTTTAAAGTGTTTTGGGGCATATTTTTGAGGATTTTGTTGTAAGGTGGGATAGGGTGCGTAACCTGGTTTTGAAATAGTTTTATTAATTTTTTTTTTTTTTTCGGGTTTTTTTGTTAGTTCTGTACTTTATTGGGCGGTCAACTTGATCCCCTTCTTTAATGAGACTATCTTGATTTTTACCAATAAAAAAAAAAAAAAGTACAGCAATATATGAAAAATCATTCATTTTTGGTTGTTTGAGGGGTAAATTTTGGTTTGTGGGCTTGGCTATCAAGTCAGCTGCAAGTCTTTGCTCGACCTTGCTAATTTATGGTTTGTTGAATTGGGAAATATAGTGTCTTGCTAGACTTGGTCCAGATAGATCTTACTCTTGATATTAGTCTTCACCGCTAGAACACTATATATTATTGACAAGTCGAGTAACCTAAGTTTGGAGAAATTCAGGGTTTGTATTTTTGAGGATTTTCTTCATGGGTGAGTTGTATTACTTGAGGTATTTCTTTGTGCCTCCCTCCTTGGTAGCACCTCTTGCTTTCTAGACAATTCTCCTCAACCTCCTTGTATGCCTTGTTTCTTGTGTTAACATATTCATATTAAAAAATTAAGAGTAATGAAGAGGCAAAGCTCAAGTTTAATTTGCTTTTAACTTCTATATATATTTAATTGGATGATCAGCATACATGAAATCATATAAGGTATGCTTATAAACACTGACGTTGCCATCTGTACATCATCTTTAAGTTCATGTATAATGGTCCCGAGGCCAATCATTTGCTTCAGTTAGCTCTAGTCTCACATCTTATATCTTGGTGTTTAAAACCTTCGTCATTTATTGTAGATTTCAAGAAAGAACTTCGGTCACTAAACAGAGAATTACAGCTACATATTCTGGAGCTTGCAGATGTTCTTGTTGAGAGGCCGTCCCAGTATGCAAGAAGAGTGGAGGACATCTCTCTTATATTTAAGAACTTGCACCACCTTCTCAATTCTTTGCGTCCCCACCAGGTTTTTTTTTGTTGTTGATTTGTTCGAAACTTTATCATTGTTGGTCTTCTTCTCACCATCAATCTTATAATTATTATTTCCCGTTCAGGCCAGATCAACACTAATTCATATACTAGAGCTTCAAATACAACGCCGCAAACAAGCCGTGGAAGATATTAAAAGGTATTATTCATAATATTTTGTGCTTTTTTGAAAACAAAAATAAAAAATTATTTGGGTTTATTATGTTCTTATGAGGTTTATTATAATACCTAAGGCTATTAAACTAGACTCATATCGCCATAACAATTGGCTAGTAGCCAAGGGATTTTATTTTTATTTACTTTCTTTAATTATTTTGGGATGACATATTTTTCTTTTTTTACATATCTTGATTGATGGTGTCTTTTTGTTGGTCAGAAGAAGAGAAGAGGCACAAAAATTACTCAAGGAGTCGATTGCAACCTTAGATGGCCACTTTCAATGAGTTAAATCTTGATGCAGACACCCAAACTACCAATCCCGTTGCTCACTAGCCTTATTATAGCTTTTGTTGCTTAATACAACAGAGCTTCCACATCATTAATGGAAGATTTAGATGTATACTCAGTTCTTGAAACCTCTGAATCTTAAGTACTTCAGAGATTTGTCCTTCCAATAAGTAGGTTAAATGGAATTCGATCACCATTATCAGAAAGTTTTTTATTTATTTTAGGGTGGCTTCAATGGTTACTTAAGATGCATTTTTCTGCCTTCCACACCCTGTGAAATGAGCGATATTGGGATCACCCCAACTAAATGCAAGATAAGGTCTGTCCTCTAGACTTTTGTTGACCCGATCAAACCGTAACAAATGTTTGTTCTTAACATTGTATCGTTTGAATACCCAAAACACGCTTGAAGGATTTAATTTATGAAAATATCATTGTTTTAAATGAAATAATAAAAAATCAGAATGAATTCAAACCATTGGATTTAACCAAAAATCTTAACTTCTTTCTTAGTTGGAGTTTTCTAAATATCTCACCATATGGTTCCAGTTTGGGTTTCTATTTCTTATTGTAAGACTATTATCAAGAGTGTCGGTGGTTTTCTTTCTGAAACCCATTGCTTTGAAGTTCTACTATTGAGGACTTCAATTTTGGGTGATCAAGTTAAAAGATTCCATATTTCTAAAACCCATTGCTTTGAAGTTCTACCATTGAGGACTTCAATTTTGGGTGATCAAGTTGAAAGATTCCATATTTTGTGCAATGTGGGGGAGGTGAGAACTCTCAGGTGAGTTTCTTTCAACGATTTATTTTTTATATTTTATTTTTACTTCAAAGCTTAATTTTCTATGGAAAAAAATAAAGAATATATATAGGGTCGGGTTCTTACAACCCCTATTACGACTCATATTGCGACACATCATTTTGTCTTATATGGGCAAAAATGTTTGGAATGGGCTGATTTTTTGTAAGGGTGATCTCTATGGTGAGGAGATCATCCTTGCCAAAAATCAGCTCATTATGAAACTTCTAGACCGTCCAATTTTTGTAAATCAATTTTGATGGGGTTAGAAGTTTTGGAATTGGATGATTTTTTGTCAGGATAATCCTCTCATCACAGAGATCATCCTCACAAAAAATCAGCCCATTCCAAACATTTTTGCCCATATAAGACAAAATGGTGTGTCGCAATATGAGTCGTAATAGGGGTCGTAATAACGCTGTTCATATATATATATATATATATATATATATATATATATATATATATATATATATATATATATATATATTTTGGGTATTGCTAGATGATGAGATTAGATTGAAAAAGATGAGATTTAACTTCAAAATGATCATATCTAGGTTGAGATTGATGAGAACTAGGGTTGAGAACGATTAGTGTAGAGAATGATGACATTGAGTTGAGAACGATGACATTTTGGTTAAGTAGGGTTTATAACTTTGTCACAGGGTTGATTAAGGATGATATTAATCCATTAAGTTTGAATTGTATTAATTAAAGGGTATTTTTGTAATTCCAATTATATGAGGGCATTTTAGACATTTAAATTCTCTGTTGGGAGAGATCTGTTTTCATCAACAGTTGAATTGGGTCAATGAAATCCAGGGGAGCATACCTCATCTTGCATTTCTTAAGACCCTAATATCACTCATTTTGCAGGGATTGCCAAAATCCTATAAACTTGCTTGTAAACAACACATACTTTAATTAAAAGAGAGAGAAACAATAAATATGAAATATTTAACATAACAATTCATTAATCTATCTCGTAACTCCTAAGCAGTAAGCACAATTGAAAAATTGAGGGAAAGAGAAAGAAAGGAAAGCAGAGAGACAGAAGTCTAATTCTTTGTGAGTTTTCAATTTTAATATGGACAGTAAGATATCCTTTTTAACAAACGATCTTAAATAATCTATATTAAATTAATATATATTTATTTTTATAAGGATTTTTATTTTGATTTGGTTTTGTAAATAACCTTGAATTGAGAATCAAACCAATTTGATCAGTTTCACATTTTTTTAATCCAAAATCTAACGACAACCCAAAACCAAATCAAACCAGCAAAACTATTGGTTTGGTTCCATTCTTGATTATAATCAGGACCATGTTGCACTCATTGTTTATAGGCCTAATAAAGGCGCTCATTTTCTTTGACTTCGTAAGGGCTCTAATCCCTACTACTTAGAATTAGTAAAACATTTTTCTTACTAATTTCGTAAGATTTTTCATATTTTTTCATATCTTACCAAGGGTAGTTGAACTTAAAATGGAGACAATCCAACAACACAGCCCTCTAGATTTTCGTGCTCCAAAAAAATCAAATAAAATAATATTTTGAGTTGGATTCATAGTTTTGAAATGAGAGGCTATTGAACTCCCCCCAAACTGTCAAATTTATAATCAAAATTTAATGATGAAATTTAATTATTTCTAGTTTTTTATTTAAAAAAAGTTCAAAGAATTTTGTCCTCTACATCCATGTGCCATCAGATCATGTTTTTGGATGCCACAAAGCGAGTTCAATATTGTTCAACACCATGGATCAATACAAAAAAAAAAAAATTATTTTCAAAATTATATTTTTAAATGAGAATTAGGCTTCACCAAAATCATTTTCAAAACTGAATCTAAGTATTTCTTCCACCCCTTCCCCCCTTAATTTTTTTTCACCATTTAGGATTTTTTCTCCATTCAAAACTGAATCTCTTTGGATTTTAGAGCATTTTTTCTTCTTTCATTTGGATGCTTCTTATTGGGGCCTCTTCTTCCAACAATTTTCTTTAAAATTTCTATGGAGAATGACAAATCTTTAGGACTATGTTTTTCATTTGGTCCAGCTTCAGCCTAGCCCCTCAGTCCATATATATACTAGCGGATGCCCGAGCCTACGCAATGAGTCATTTCGTGTATTTATTTCCAACTCATTGAAAAATTAAATAAATCGTAAAATATCTGTTAAGATTTGGTTAATTATAATTTTGGAAATAATCTTTACTGCTTATATTTAGGAATTTGTAATCCCTTCATTCAAGAGAATTAGTTGAGATTTTATTTTCTTTCCTTGCTGTTCAGATCATGATTTGATCTTATATATGTGTATATATTGTAGCCTTCTGACATAGAAATAGAATAACAAAGATAGCTTTCTCAATTCTTATTTTGTTATGGTATCAGAGCAATGATCTTATTGCTTTTGTAAATTTCCGCATACTCTGATTAAACATGTCTACAACTGCGATTGATTCAGCAGATCCTCTGTTTCTTCACCCTTCTGATCATCCCGGCATGATTCTTGTTTCAAAGGTCTTAGATGGAATAAATTATGCTATGTGGAAACGATCGATGCTGATCAGCCTTAGTGCCAAAAATAAATTAGGATTCATCGAAGGAACCATCATCATTCCAGATGACGAGGATCCCAAATACTCTTTATGGTAGCATTGCAATGATATGGTACTCTCTTGGATATTCAATTATTTAAGTCAGGACCTTACAAACAATGTTTTCTATGCTGAAACTCCCTCAGAAATTTGGGCAGATCTTCAAGAACGATTCTCTCAAGGTGATTTTTCTCATCATTATCAAACTCAACGATCTATTGTTGAACTGAAAGAAGAATCTATTTTTTTTTACTATAAAAAGATGAAAATGTTGTGGGATGAGCTAACCAATTGTAGCTCCTCAATCACATGCACATGTGGAGGACAAAAAGATCTAAAAGAAAAGGAAGAAAAAATTCAGCTTGGTCAATTTCTTATGAGACTCAATGAGACATACTCTACTGTAAGAGGACAGATTATGCTCATGCATCCTTAACCAATTGTCAAAAAGGCTTATTTACTTTTATGTGAAGAAGAAAAGCAGCGATGTCTCACTAAAACAAAGAGCAGTGATCTTAATCATACCATGAGTATCAATACTTACGAAAACTCCAAGGAGTCACAACCTGTGGCTTCAAGACAACAAAAACAACGGTCATCCGCTCATTTCAAGCCTCAAAGCAATTGAAAACCTCTCCATTGCTCTTATTGTGAAGGCACTACTCACACTGTGGATCGATGTTACTTTCTCAATGGGTTTCCAGTTGGTCACAAACGTCATGGCAAAGAAGTCCAACCACCCAATCGAAGTAGAAAAATCTTTGCTCACCAAGTCAGTGCAGGAATAATTTTAGACTCACACAAGCCCTTCATCGAACCTACACTTTAATTCACCTCTGAGGAACTTGCTCAAATCAAAGCCTTTTTTAATGGTAAACAATTTGCCCAAGCAAACTATATAGATACTTCTACCCCTTTCTGTTTTTTATTTACTACACAAAAGACAGCCTTGAGTCACTGGATCATTGATAGTGGCACCACTAATCACATAGCCACATCCGTTTCAATCACCTCTCCTCTCTCTTCTCAAGTAACCTTACCCAATGGTGCTTGCTCTACCATAACTGGCATAGGTTCCATCCAACTTTCAGACCACATGCATGTTAACAACATACTTTGTGCCCCATCTTTCCATGTCAATTTACTATCAGTTAGTCAAATCACAGCTTTCTTAAATTGTTATGTTCACTTCTTTTCTACTTTTTGTGTATTGCAGGACCTAACTTTGAAGAAGATGATTGGTTTGGGGAAGCAACTTAATGGCTTGTACTACTTTGTGCCACCAATAAAATCAACATCACCTACCAAACCGATCACTTATCATGTGAATTCCATACCAAAAATTCCATGGCACCAGCGGTTAGGACATCCCTCCAAGGCACCTTCATAGTTTTTGAGTCATGTTATTCCTTCATTTGTATTTAAGTCTCAATATTCTTGTGAAACTTGTCATTTGGCTAAGCAAATACGGCTATCTTTTCCTTCTAGTACTATTCAAACTTTACAATCTTTGATCTTATTCATTGTGATATTTGGGGACTCCTTCATACTGCAACTCATACAGGTGCACATTATTTTTTAACTATTGTCGACGACTATACTAGATTCTCCTGGACATTCCTAATGAAATTCAAGTCCGAAACACAAGGGTTATTAAAAACCTTCATCTCTTTTGTCAATATTCAGTTTAATTGTCAAGTTAAATGTATTCGAAGTGATAATGGTTTAGAATTCACATCCATAAAATCATATTTTTTCAATCTTGGCATATCATTTCAAAGTTCTTGTACATCAACACCTCAACAAAACGGTGTAGTTGAACGAAAACATCAACATCTCTTAAATGTTGGCAGGGCCTTAAGAATTGATGCTAATCTTCCATTGTAATTTTGGGGGGAGAGTTTGCTTACTGCCACCTACCTTATCAATCGTCTTCTTACCCCTGTGCTACAACACAAATCTCCCTATGAAATGTTGTATAACAAGCCACCCATTTACTCTAACTTGCGAGTTTTTGGATGTCTTTGTTATGCAACAAATCTGCACTCTACTAATAAATTTGATTCTCGTGCCAGAAAATGCATCTTTGTTGGTTATCATATTGGTCAAAAAGCTTACCGCTTATATGATCTCAAAACTCACCAATTTTTCTCAAGCCGAGATATCATCTTTCATGAGGAAATTTTTTCTTTTGGCACCACAGAACCCTCACCAACTACAAACATTTTCCAACCTCAGATAACCGAATACACCACTGAGTCATCCTCTCTTATAAATCCCCTTATTTTTCCATTACCCGAGATCACTTCCACAGAAAATTCCTCCTTTCCTGTCTCATCGCTAGCACGTACTCTTCGTAGAAGTGAATGCACAAAAAAACCATCCATCCTTCTTCAAGATTTCATTGTGGACAGGTGAGTACAATGCCATCAAATGCAATCTCCAACTAGGAATCTTCAACCAAGTCAGGTACTCGGTACCCTTTAAGTAACTACATTTCATATGATTCTTTATTTTTAATCATAAACACTTTGTCAATGCTATTTCAAGTGTTCTCGAACCAACCTCATAAGCTCAAGCTGTATTAGATCCGAAATGACAAGAGGCCATGCAATGTGAACTTGATGCCCTCACTACTCGAAAGACATGGTCTTTGGTTCCTTTGCCTACTGGTCATCGTCCCATTGGCAGCAAATGGGAATATCGTATCAAATACAATTCTAATGACATGATTGAACACTACAAAGCACGGTTAGTTGCCAAAGGATTTTCTCAACAAGAAGCCTTGGATTACACTGAAACATTTGCACCTGTTGCCAAGTTAAAAACTGTTCGATGTATTTTTGCTGTTGCTGTCGCCAAACAATGGCCATTACATCAAATGGATGTGACCAATGCCTTCCTCCATGGTGATTTAGAGGAAGAGGTATATATAACTCCACCACCGGTCTTTGTCGACAGGGGGAGAAGCTTGTATGTCGACTGCAAAAGTCCCTCTATGAACTTAAACAAGCTCCTCGAAATTGATTTACAAAATTTTCTCATGCTATCAAGAAGGCTGGTTTTATTCAAACACATTCAGATTATTTTTTATTTATGAAGACTAAAGGTCCATCTACAACTATGGTGCTCATCTATGTAGATGACATAGTGATAACAGGCAATAATGCAACTGCTATACGAAGTCTCAAAGATTTTTTGCATCAACAATGCCATATCAAAGATTTCGAATCTCTAAAATTTTTTCTTGGTCTAGAAGTTGCAAGGTCAAAAGTCGGCATTGTAATCTCTCAACGAAAATATACCTTAGAGATTATAGATGATGTTGGTTACTTAAGTGCTCAACCTTCAAATTTCCTAATGGAAGTAATTCTAAAGCTCACAGATGATCAAGGTGATTTGTTACATGATCCAGAGTGCTATAGGAGATTAGTTGGAAAATTAATCTATCTTGCAATCACAATACCAGACATCACATACTCAGTCAACATCCTAAGCCAATTTATGCATGCACCAAGAAAGCCTCATTGGAATGCTACTTTTCACATTATTAAGTATCTTAAAGGAAGTCTAGGTTTCGGCTTGTTATTTTCGTCAAACAATTTTTTCAACTTGAAGGCTTATTGTGATGCAAATTGGGCAAACTGCCCTATGACTCGAAGATCAACTAAGGGTTATTGCGTGTACTTGGGAAATTCACTGATTTCATGGAAGGCCAAGAAGTAAAAAACAGTCAGATCATCCTCGGAAGCTGAGTACAGGTCCATGGCAGCAACAACTTGTGAATTAACTTGGCTCAGATTTTTGCTTAATGACATGCAGATTTCCACAGGACCAACAAAGTTATTATGTGATAATCAAGCTCCACTTCACATAGCAGCAAATCCAGTATATCATGAGCGCACCAAACACATAGGACTCGATTGCCATGTTGTAAGAGAAAAGATATAAGAAGGTCAAATTGTTACAGAATTTGTTCCACCTCATTTGTAGTTGGCAGACATTTTTACAAAAGCCCTCGGAGAAAACATGTTTAAGGACTTAAGAAGCAAGTTGAACATGTTGGATATACATGCTCCAACTTGAAGGGGAGTGTTAAGATTTGTTGAGATTTGATTAATTATAATTTTGGAAATAATCTTTACTGCTTATATTTAAGAATTTGTAATCCCTTCATTCAAGAGAATTAGTTGAGATTTTATTTTCTTTCCTTGCTGTTCAGATCATGATTTGATCTTATATATGTGTATATATTGTAGCCTTTTGACATAGAAACAAAATAACAAAGACATAGCTTTCTCAATTCTTATTTTGTCAATATCAAATTCAATTAAGTTGAACTATTGTCAATCTTAGCCTATTTTTTATTTCTTTTTATGCAAGCTTCTCCTAAAATAATCAATACTTCAAACTTGACTAACTGTCTAAAAAAAAAACTAAAATCTTCAAAATTTTCTAAGGTATATAGAGCCATCAAGTTGACGATTCATGATTTGACTCATATTAATTAAGTAAATATATTAATATTTTAGAAATTAGCGTTAAAAATATACATGCTTGTCTCATTATATTTTTAATTTGACTCAGTTAAATGCATGAGTTGGTGCAAGATCACACATGAGTGTGTGATCCCATATATCAACTATCATCACATATAAAACACATAGGCTACCATCATATCCATCATTCTATTTGTTCATGAATCTCACCACACAACCCAAAAAAAAACTAAATAAGAAGGTTCTGCCCACATTAAGTAAGTTCCTAAGTCACACGGTCGGTTTGACTTTGGGTAACACACCTAAATATTCCTAGAACAATAAATTTCTATATAGATAGCCTTAATTTCAAAATTCGAAAATAAAGATAGAAACAATGATGAAATACCCCGTGATTTTTCTTGTTTAGAACTGTCAATTTTTTAATTATTCTACTTACCTGATTGCTACCACATGAGTTATGTCAATTTTTTAATTATTGTCCTTACCTGATTGCTACCACATGACTTATCTTTGTTTAGAACGTGTTCACTTTAATTATTGTACTCCACATGACTTATCTTGTTGAGAGCTGTCAATTTTTTAATTATTATCCTTACCTGATTGCTACCACATGACTTATCTTGTTTAGAACGTGTTCATTTGAATTATTGTACTTTCTCTAGCTGCTACCATGTGACTTATCTTGTTTAGCACCTAGTTGAATTCTTTTGTCCTCTTTTTTATTTATTCCAGGACCAATAAATTTCATATATAGGTAGCCTTAATTTAAAAATTATAAAATAAAGAAGGAAACAACGATAAAATAACCCATGACTTATCTTATTTTGGAACATGTCCATTTTTTTATTATTAGCATTATCATTTCTCTAGTTGCTATCATGTGACTTATCTTGTTTAGCACCTTATTGTAATCTTTTAGCCTCATTTTTATTTATTTTTAAAATAATAAATTTCATATATAAATTCCAAAATAAAGAAAGAAACAATGATGAAATATCCTATGACTTATCTTGTTTAGAATGTGTCCATTTTTTAATTTTTGTTCTTTCTCTAGGTGGTGACTTATCTTGTTTAGCACCTTATTGAATTATTTTGTCCTCATTTTTATTTATTCCAAAAAAATTAATGTCATATATAAGTAACCTTAATTTCAAAATTTCAAAATAAAAAAAGAAAAATAATGATTTATTATAAAAAAAAGTGATGGGGGTAAGTAGTTAGATGAGGGAGGTGACTTAGGGTGATGACATGTGTCTCATTGGTGATTAAAATGGTGATTGATTGATATGGATAATGATTTGTCGGTTAGGGTTATGGATTATGGATATGGTCTGAATTGATTTGGACTTTGGTGTGTTGGGCTTGGATTTTAGGAAAGATTTTAAGTTATTTGGAATTGGTTAGGATTATTTTGAAATGAGTTTTTGAGGGTGGGCATGTTTTAGGATTTAGGTGATGTGAGATTAAGTCTAGTTTAGGTTGGATAGGGTGAAAAATGCATGTTTGTGAGTTGAGGGTTCGTGGACTATAAGCGGGTTTGAGGTAATTCAATTTCGAGGGTGGAGTAGTGAAAGGTGGGGAAAATGGGGGGCACGTCAAATCTATTTGGTAGACCCATTAGACCTTTAGGGAAACTTATGGACCTTTGATTCGATCAAAATGCTGTATTTGGATGAATTAGACTTTTTAAACCCGTTGGAAGTTATTTAGAAAATCTAAATTTTTTTTAGGCCCTTTCAAGTGAGAGTCCGTTCAAATTGGGGTGTCTACAGCTGTCTTTCTTTGTAAAAATTGCGTGTAAAGAACTACAAAAAAATAGACTAAACCCTTATTTATACAGGTCAGAAAAATTTTACAAAAAAATGACTTTAAATTACCGATTGAATTGATGAATTTTGTAGAAAATGATTCCTCAAGCATGGAGTCTAACAGAGTTTTGCCTTATTGATTCCTTGATCTCGCTGACGAGGAGCTCGTATGAGATCTCGGATTTAACGAAAATTTGATGAGTTTTGATATTCGGGTATTTTTTGTCGTGTTCTAATGAATTAGAGTTAAATGCATCTCAAAAGGTTTTTTGAAATTCTATTGATTTTCTCTTGATTTTTTACTTTTTTTGTTTCGATTTTTAATTTATTATTATTATTTTTTTGTGAGAATGTTCAATAGGGTTTGAACAAGCTGGGGTTCACACTCTTTTTGCCTAAGGTCCAGTTACAATGATGTTTGATTGAGGTTATGTTAGGGTGTTGGGTTCTCGAACTCAACCTTTTCCATTTTAGGGAATAGGAGATGACTCCCACCATTGAGGAGTTTGATGTACTTTTGGGTCTCGAAATGTCGGGTGCGTTGTCTGTTTCGCCTTTGTGTGATGGTTATCTAGATGAGGCTTCTGACTTCTTGGGGAGATAAATCGTAAGTTTTTGAAAATTCTGGATGACGGATTAGTTTTGAAGACAATGTCTAAATCTTTCTTGGTTGAACGTCTTTCGGATCCCTTACCTTGATGGTAGTGAGTCAACTATCATTTCAAGGTGGCAGAGACATCATGGACCTCTCTCTCATTCACGTGATTCAACAAGTCCAAGAGTGAAATCGCCTCGACTCATTTTCCATCAAATGGTGAATAAGGGTCCGATTGGTAAATGGGGGACTTTTGATAAATGGGAGTCGCCACCTAATTTAGGTCTAGAAACCATAAAAAACTCCAAATGAATATGGATCGGCCCACGGATCAAAGATATGGGTAAGGGGTCAGATTACGGATTTCGAAAGGTGTTAGGCACCGAACCCGCCCGATCAACATGATCGGTCTCTACTACGGTCCAAAACTAAGTTACAGTCAACAGGTAAAGTAAAGTCAAGATTATGGTCCAATCATCATTACCATCATCATCAAATTATATCGAATGTGCTAAACGAATCTCAAGGCCAATATTTTTCAAATATCCCACAATTTCTCGAATTTCGCACAAAAATAAAAATATTTGAAAAAGCCTCACCTCCAACCTATGCTCCCGAATTCACGTGACCATATTCCGATTACAAATCCAAATGTTCCAATATTTTCATAATTAATTAAAACAAGAATTTATGAAAATTTTCTAAAGTTGGAAAATCGTGAATATGAACTTCCTAATTTGGTAGTTAACAAAGATTCCAAACTCGAAATTTGAAATTTTATAAATTGGGAATTTACAAATATGCGATGAGTTCCCAAATTGGAAATTTGAAAAAGTCAACTTCCCAAATAAAAATTTTCCAATAATAAGTCTCAAATTAGAAATTTGCCAAAATAATCTTCCAAAGTAGAAAAATACATATATGTGACAAATTCTTTAATGGGAAAATTACCAAGAAGAAATTCCCGAATTAGAAAATTAGCAAACATGAAATTTTCCAATATAGAAAAATATAAGATTTCTACATTAAAGAAAATCCCAAATACAAATTTCCTAAAATGGAACTTACGAACATGAATATTCCAAATATGAATGTGAAAGCTTATCAAATTTCAAATATGGCCTTCGAAAATAGAACTTTATGGACACATTTTTCCTATAAAAAACCACGACTATGGAATTCCTTAAATCATTGAATTATGCAATAGGTCAAAGTTTACAAATCGACAAGAGATGTGTGCCAAGTCATGAATTTTAAAAATATTTATTTCACGCATTCATCGATTTAACAAGTTCATTATGAAATCATTGTAAATCATTGCAGAAACACCACACATTATAATCTACCAATTGGAACAGTTATTATACCACAAACGTAAAAACCAATCAATCGATTCAAGTCCTCCTAATACTAGAAAATGATGAGCAAAAGGATAAAAAAGAGAGCCGAATCAATCATGACGATTAAGAAAAAAAAAAAAAAAAAAACAAAGAAAATAAAAATAAAAAATCTCACGATGAATAAGACTAAACAAGTAAAAACAAAAGAAGTTATTAATGCTAACCTGATGATAATGAAAAAAAGAAAAGCATGTGAAAAAAATACCCATATAGAAGAAGAAAAATCTAAAGATAAAAACTAGATAAAAAAAATACGGATGAACTTACCTTTGTGTTGGTATGGTTGATGTGTACAATCCCTTCAGATTCAAACCGATAATAACTTGAGAGGAGTTGTAAACTAGAGTCGAAAACTATTGTGGTATCGATATTGGAATTGCTGCGAGGGAAAGAGGAGAAGAGACGGAGGAGGAGGCTGCTAATTCGCGGAGTTAAGAGTGAAGAATGAGGCTGCTATTTGGGGCCGTTTAGAAGAAAAGAGGAAGAATAAGAGGGGTGGTATTAATGGTGATGATGGATGCTGGGTAAGGACGTCAATGGTGAGGAAGGGCTGTTGTTTGGGGCTGTTTGGAGGAAAAGAGGATGAATAAGAGGGGCCTGAGATGATGAGTTAGATAAGGGTAGTGACTGAGATGATGAGGAAGATGAAAGAAGACTTTGAGGTGGCTGCAAATGGTCCAGAAAATGGAGGACATGAATGAAGGATGGGGAAGGCAGTTGCAGGCAGGGAGAGACAGGAAGGTTGGAGAAGAAAACGTATAGAGAGAAGGGTTGAAAGAGAGAGATCAGATGAAGGAGATAGAAGGTCTAGACGTTACTGGTCTTGTAATGGTGAAGTGGTTTGGCTGAGCAACATGGGGCTTTTTTTTTTCTTCTTCTTCTTTCTCCCGGTTCCTTTCTTCTTCCTTTTGGTTCTGTCCAAGAGGACGTGAGAGAAACGTGATAAATGGACTGTTAATGGAGGCTGTATTGCAAAGATATGGAGAGGTGTTTGGGGATGAAGAGGGGCTAAGAAGAAGAAGAGAATGTGAAGGTAGGGGGCTGGTTTTAATGGTGTCGATGGAGGTGTTGCTGTTGGATGTGTGGGGACTGTTAATGGAGGCTGCTGGAGTTGGTATGGGGTTGTCAATGGATGCTATTAGGGGACGTGAGGGAGAGAAGAGGGAGATGGGGGGTGTTGTAGATGCTTGAGAACGGTTATTTTCAATTTGAAAATTTTTATTTGATTGTAAATTTTAATTGATTTTAATTTGAAATTTTAATTTAATTTTGATTATTCAAGATTTTTATTGAAGTCTTTTTTTTAATTCATTCTTTAATTGTGTTTTCCTAAGCGTCAAGGTTTCTAAGAGTCAGACATCGAGGGGCGTTACGGTCATTTTGTGATTTTTCATAAATTTCTCTGATTTCAATAATTTGGGTCCCGTTAGACTCAAAATCTCATTTTGAGTGCAATGGATGTACTTTCGAGACTTTTCGGAGGTCCGAAATTCATGAGGGGTATTTTCGTCATTTTCTTGATTTTTGTCCATTTGGGTAAATTTTGGCGTGAAGTTTCTTTCAATCGCAACGTGATTATTTCTAGGTCTCGAGGTCATGTTTTCCTAGTGTAGCGAGGTCTCTAAGTTGTCCAAATATGTAACGAGCTTAAGTATACGTACTTGCTAAGTTGAGTGTATGGTGTAGCGATCCTAAGCGTGCGTAATTCTATGTCGCGTGGCAAGGAGAAAGAAAGGAATAGAATTAGAAAAAAAAAGGAAATTAGAAGGATACTTCTCTCAAGTTTTCGAGTTCTTTGTGTTCATCATTAGGAACTCACAACAACCGGGTGACGGATCGCCAAGCCAGGCAAAAAATGGGGTGTCTACAGAGAGGGATGTCGATTGTCCCCATACTTTTGAGTGAAATGTTTCAATATCTTACGGCTTGTTCGTCTGGTCATGATCGAATTTTTTGTGGATGCGCCCCATTCCTGCAGGTAAATTCCAAACTTAACATAAATTTACATTTTAATTTTATTAGTTTTCGAGAGTTTAGAAGGCTTCTCTTTTTGTAGCTTTGGTTCATGGATCATTTGACTTTGACTGAAGTCGTTAACCGTTCGTTTAGCGTTAATGCCGACCTCGTGCTCATGATGTTGAAATGAGTTGTTCCTTTTGTTTCGGGTGGTAAAGAGGAATGGCTTTGTTTGCAACCTTGATGATGATGCAGTGATATGGATAGATGCATTCCAACCTCGAGGGCCGCCTGTGATTGCTTTTGATAGGGCTCGTTTCCTAGTCTTGATTGGTCTCCGTGGGGTGACTCACTATGTACCACTTCGGGTTCTTCAATAGTTTGGTTATGATCAGGGATCATCCTTGAGAATTTTAGTGAGTTGGTTGGTCATTTATCTATCGCACTTCTGAGTCGACTTGTAAAAGAATGGAGCCGAGTTGAAGTTTTGAATCGATTCATCTTTGTAGCACACCAATTCCCGTCTTACTTGTATTGGATTCGAGAACTTATCTCTAGGAGGCGATCGGTGTCGATAGTATCCCGAGCACATCCTGGTGTTTCATCCATATTTGTTTATCGAGATCAAATAAAGGAGTCCCAAACTGATTATCGTCGAATTCAGGCTATTTGGCTCAAATCCGAAAAGAAGATTTAGAAAGAGATTGCTCGACTGACATTTGAACTTGCACGTTTGAGAGTTAATGATAGTGGTGAAGTGGCTAGGCTTTGAGTTGAAGTTGCTGAGTTGAGGGAGGGGCTTACCTAGAGTTCTCATTTTGATGACTTTGCAATGTATTTGGTGAGTCATGATGCTTTTAATGCTAAAAGAATGATGACTAGCCAAGCTGTTTGGATCCGTGCTTTGGAGGAACGCCTTGATTCCTTTTTTGTTTCTTACCACGATGTTTGACGGGTTGTGTGTTACATCCTTGCTTTTCTGCATTTTCTTGACATTATCAGAATGTATGTAAAACATTGAAAGTTTTAATGCAAAGAAAATAGGTTTTATACTTATTTGGCCTCAAGTATATTTATTGTTTTTGAAAATACGAAGTTTTGTTGAATAAGTCCTAAATTTATCGTCATTGGCCAAAATAGTAATTTTTCTTTTGAAATTTTATGAAATGTTTTTATCAAATGAGTATGATAAATTCGAAGTTTGTAAAATCTTTGGTTGTGACAGTCTTGATATTTTTGCCACCCACAAGGGATACCGACATCAATTGTTCTTTCGATTCCTTTAGAGTCATCCTAATACCTTGGTATTGGAGATAATCGATGCTATGTAGATTGCAGAAATGTAGATTGAACAAATATTAGAATAAAACTTGGGTAAGTAGGATTCATTCCATGGGGACAATCGTGATTCAAATGTTCATTCGAATTGAAACCAAAACAGAATTTTGTAAAACAAAATTTTAAAATAGATTAGAAAATTGCAGCTAAGAAATGAAATGAAATTGAAATGAGAGTAAGAATAGAGATTGAAAACAATACAAAAGAGGCTTAGAGAGATCAAATTAACCTTTACAAGTCATCCTATTACTGAATAATTCTTATTTTTAACTCAATCCACGTAACAAATCGTTGTTCGTGGATTGGAAGATAAATCGATTAATCACTTGAAGGTAACTAGAAAAATAACAATTATGAATCCTAAACTTAGAGGAGATTATCCAACTTATATTTCAAATTCATCATAAAACATGATTAAGCTTGAACTCATCTAAGCAACAATCATTAAAGTTAGAATTAGAGATACAAAGTGGATGATCTTACCTTAAGAGACTTCACAAGAACACATTTAAAATATAATGATGGAATTAAAACAACAACATTAAAATGAACTCACTTCGGCGTCAATGACTTCTTTAAGGAGAGTCTAGCCAATCATCGCGAGGAACAAATTATAATAATAGTAAAATAAGAGAAACATGATTGAGAAGAGTCTATGTTGCAATTAGATTCCTTCTTAATGATCCTTCAATAGAGTTACAAGAAAATTTAAAGAATAAAGATGAAAGAAAAAACACTCTTGAGATCTCATTTCTAGAAGAACTCTTTCTTTTAAAGAAAAACTAGAAAATTACAAAGAAATTGGAAGAAGAAGAGGGACAAGAGGGATCCTTTCTCTAGAGATTGAGGCTTTATTTATAGAGTAAAAAGTGTGTAAAATAGTCCAAAAGTAGCCTCCATTTTTCTATGCACAAGAAGAGAAAAATAGAGAACATGAGTTAAGGATTAGGATATTTCAAAGTGGGCCCAAATGCTTTTGCCTAGAGATTTGGACTCTAAAATGCTGATTTTTTGCACAAGAAACACACGTAATCAAATTTATGAAATTATTTATGTATAATTAAGTCTAATTATCATTTAATAACGTACAATATGATGTTTCGAGATTTATCATGATTATTACCTTAATATAGAGAAATAGGGACAAATTAAGATACATGTCCGAGAAACATGTGTATAATTCAGTGTTTCGAGACATTTATTAGAAGATTGCTATCTGTTTGGGCCTTGAGATTTTTGAAAAGTTTTAACCGTTCATAGTTTATACTCTTGTGTGCCAGGAGTTTTTTTTTGTTTATCCTTATTGCTCCTAGCGTCAATTATAGTTTTCACCATACCCGATTTCCACATTTTTGCGTATCGACGTCCTTTTTGGGATTTTCATCGTGCCGGTGATTTTGATCTTGTCATAGTCTGATTCTTTTACTCATACCACCCTTTCAAATTTTCATAATGCCATTTCAGACTATGCTTGTATTTTTAAAATTTTTTACATTATAATTCTTTCTTGGAATCTCTGTGTCTTTGTGGCTTGGTGACTCAAGTTGAGTTGTGAAGTCAACGACTCTACTCTTGTAGTGGCGTTCTTTCTCGCGTAATCGATCTAGATTCTCTTCTCAAATTTTTTGACAACTTCTCGTTGTTCGGTAACTCAAGTTGAGTAACGAGATCAGCTACTCTAGACTTCAAGATGCTATTTTTTTTTAATATCCGATCTGGATTCTCCTTTCAAGTCTTCCAATGACTAATAAGATTTGAGGTCCGACTCAAGTCGCAAGATCATCGGTGCTGCCATCGTCATTGTGTCGTCCTAGAATATTTCCTTATCCGAAAGGATTAGTGGGATGAAACGTCGACTTAGGCTAATGATAGTGGAAGGATACAAAAAGGTTAATGTCTGTATTTGTTTAGAGTGGGTTAGAAATGGGGTTCATTTATTTTTATTTTGGAAAGGTGATCTATGTCTCCTCCTAACGTCTCTCGAACTTATTTAGGCTGGAGATTTGGGTTAAGCTCAAGATCAAGTATCCGACTATTTTGATTTTTTTAATTTTTTTGTATTTTTAGCTATTCATAGTTTATCCTCATGTGGGTCAAAAGTAGTTTGATACTTTCTTTTTGATTTTCTTTTGTTTTTGTCTTTTTTTTTTCTTTTGTTTTTGTTTTATAATCGTTGACTTGTCACGATCTTAGGTTAAGAAATGAACGTGATGGCTTAAAAAGGTTGACTAAGATTAGATAATTATTTTAGGATATCAAAGATTGCATTTTATCATCTCAAGATCAGTTTTTAGTCATAGTATTTCTTGACAATGTCAGCATTGATCGGTTGAGGGAATACTTATCTGTCTATTTCTATAAGAATCAGAGTTCCTCCCATCATTACCTTTAGTACGATAAATGGTCCTTGTAGTTTGGTCGAAACTTTCCCTTGATGTCTTTTTGGATTGGCAGAATCTTCTTCAAGACGAGGTGTCCTGGCAAGAACTCTCTAGGTTTGACTTTTTTTTGTTATAGGCACGAGCTATTCGTCATTGATAGATCTATCCGTGGTAAATGGCTACGAGGCGCTTTTCTTTAATCAGATTTAACTGGTCGAACCTAGTTTGAACCCATTCAGCTTCATCCAACTCTGTTTTTTTCAAGATTCGGAAGAAGGGCATCTTGACTTCTACGGGCAAAATTGCTTCCATTCCGTATACTAGTGAGTAAGGAGTTGTCCTAGTTGAAGTTCTAAACAAGGTTCGATAGGAGTGAAGTGCAAAAGGCAATATGTCGTGCCAATCCTTGTATGTAACTGCCATCTTCTCGATGATCCTCTTGATATTCTTGTTGGCTGTCTCCACGACTCCGTTCATATTGGGTCTGTAGGGTACCGAGTTGTGATGAGTGATTTGGAAGTCTTCGCACATCTTGATCATATCCTTATTCTTGAAGTTTTTGGCATTGTCAGTTACTAATCCATTGGAAAGCCCATATCGGCAAATGATGTTGTTCTTGACAAACTTTAAGATGTTGTTTTTTGTGACATTGGCATAAAAAACAGCTTCTACCCACTTAATGAAGTAGTTGATAGCAACTAGGATGAAACGATGCTCGTTTGCAACTTTCGATAAGATCTACCCGATAACATCCATGCCCCAGAGCGAGAAAGGTCAAGGGATGGTCATGTTATGTAATTATAAAGGTGGATCATTGATCTTGTTGGCATAAATATAGCATAAATGACATTTGTGAACATGTTGATAGTAGTTACTCTTTATTGTCGACCAATAATATCCCATCCTCATGATCTTCTTGGCTAGCATATGACCATTCATGTGGGGTCCACAGGCTCCATCATGCACAATCTCGATCAGTCGTTTTGCTTTTGCTTCTGCCATGCATCGAAGTAGGACTTCGTGGTGTGATTTCTTGTACAGAATTTCATTGCTCAAGAAGAATTGGCTTGCCAATTTTTGTATGGTCCTTTGATCATTATGTGTTGCATCTGATGGGAGGGTTCGATCTCTGATGTATGTTTTGATGCTTGAGTACCATGGGCTATCTTTAGACTCTTCTACTTTGACGGGTAGACAATAGGTCGGTTCATCTTGAATTCCGATCTCAATATGATCGATGACTAGATCTTCTGAAATACTAATCATGGAAGTGAGTGTAGCTAATGCATCTGCAAATTGAGTTTTAGTTTTCGGCATGTATGTGAATGAAATCTTGTTGAAGCTTAAGCTTAGTTCTTCGAGATACTCATGGTAAGAGATTAATCTCTGCTCTCGGATTTTCCATTATCTAATCATCTGATAGACTACTAGGCTTGAATCTTCGAATATGTCAATTTCGTCTACCTCGAGATCTAATATTACTTTCAACCCTGCTATGCATGCTTCGTACTCTACCTCATTGTTGGAACATTAAAATTTTAATCTGATAGCAATTGGTACGTGGGACCTATCTGGCTTGATCAAGACTACCCCTACTACGTTCCCTTTTTGATTAGTTGCTCCATCAAAATACATCTTCCAGCAGGGTTCTTCGTCATTGTCCTCAATCTCAATGAGTAATATGATTTCGTTGGGAAAGTTTGTTTTCAATGGCTCATAGTCAGGCAATCGGTGCTCGGCTAAGTAGTCGACAATGACTTGTCCCTTAATGGCTTTTTGAGTGACATAGGTGATGTCAAACTCAGATAACAATAATTGTCATTTTGCTGTGCGACCTGTTAGCACTGATTTTTCAAAAATATACTTTAGGGGGTCCATTATAGCAATAAGCATAGTTGAGTAACTAAGCAAATAATGATGCAATCGTTGAGATGCCTAGACTAATGCACATCAATTCTTCTCAAGTGTCGAATATTTCACTTTGTACTCAGTAAATTTCTTGTTGAGATAATAGATGGCTTACTCCTTTCGTCCTGATTCATTATGTTACCTCAGTACGCACCCCATTGACATTTCTTGCATTGAAATATACATCAATAGCGGTCCCGTTGGAATAGGATGGACCAAGACTGGTAGATTGTGTAGATTTTACTTGATCTTGTCAAAATTTTCTTGACAGTCCTTGTTTCACTTCTTGGGTGTATCTTTTCTGAGTAGCTTGAAAACTGGCTCACAGATGGGTGTGAGTTAAGCTATGAACCGACTGATATACTGTATTTTCTCCAAAAAAACTCAAACATCTGTTTCTGAAATGGGTGCCTTCATTTCGAGGATATATTTGATTTTTGGTAGATCTATTTTGATACCTTTTTTTACTGACGATTAACCCTAGTAGTTTGCCCGATGTTGTCCCGAATACACATTTTACTAGGTTGAGCCTTAAACTGTATTTTCTTAGCGTGTCGAACAACTTCTTGAGATTTACTAGATGAACTTCTTCTATACTAGACCTTCATTTTTCTTATGGATCATATCGTGAAATAATACAGTTATTGCAAATTGGTAAGTCGCCTCTACGTTCTCTAACCCAAATGTCATAACTTTGTAATGGAAAGTACCCGAGGGTGTGATGAATGCGGTTTTTTCCTGGTCTTTTTCTGTCATTTTTATCTGGTTATAGCCTGAGAACCCACCATGAACTAGAACATGACGTGCCCTGTTGTACTGTCGACTAAAGTGTCAATGTATGGTAGTGAAAAATCACCTTTAAGATTGGCATTGTTCAAGTCCTGGTAGTCAACACACATACATACCTTCCCATCTTTCTTGGGTATTGAGACGACGTTAGCTAGCTACTCGGGGTATGTAAAAACTACGAGGAATCCTGTTTCGAACTGCTTCATAACCTCATCTTTGACCTTGATGGTCCATTTTGGTTTTAACCTTATCAATATTTGCTTGATCAACTTGTTTCCAAGAACAATTAGTAGTTTGTGGATGACCAGATCTGTGTCTAACCCAGACATATTTCTGTATGACCATGCAAAGATATCATGATAATCTTGTAAAAGTTCGATCATTTCTTCCTTTTGCTACTGTGTTAATAAGGTTTCGGTCTTGACGATTCGTGGGTCCTCTTTGGTACTAAGATTGATTGAATCTATATCCTCAATGCTTGGTTGAACACCTTTCTTGTGACGTTCTATTAAGTCTTTGATTTCTTTAGGCGGGTATTCCATTTCGTCCTCAGATTCTTTTTAGATCCCTATAAAATCAAAGTCAAATTTAAGATTGAAATCATACTTATCCCTTTCAAACTCTGTTATATTTGAGTACTCGTTTGATTGAGATAAATCCCTTGAAAACTCTTTTTTTGATTTTTGAAAAATATTTATATTTTAACGATTTTGAAAGGTTTTTTTTTTTTTGAAATGTTTTTTATTTTTTTGATTTTTGAAGAATATTTATTTTTTGTTACTTTTTTGATATTTGAAATAAGAAGAACAATCATGCAAATTCATTAGTAAAGATAAAGAGCCCTCAAAATAGTCTTTACTCGAGAACAAGAGCTCGTTATGATCCTCAGATAAATTAGATTTCTCTAATGACATTTTTTTGGAGGCCTTAGTAACTTCAAGAGTTAATGGGAATTCCTCCCAATTGTGCAAGGCTTCCCTTTCTTTCGCGGGGAGGCTAAGGTGGGAAGGTGGTTCTGTTGGTCGTTCGGAGATGACCATTACCTCCTAATTAATTGAACTTTAATTCCCATTCCGTTGATCAATCGAATTTTAATTTTAACTTTAATTGGTTGATTGGATTTTAATTTGAATTCGATTGGTCAATTCAACTTTAGTTTGAATTTTGATTGGTTGATCGAATTTTAATTTTAATCCAATTAGTCAATTTAATTTTTATTGGTTGATTGAATTTTAGTTGAGTTTTGATTAAATTTCAATTTTAAAATTTTCAATGCACATAATTCTATTGATGATTTTTTAATCCTATTTTCCTAAGAATCAAGCTCTCTAGGTTAAAGTCAGATATTGAGGGGCATTTTGATCATTTTAATGATTTTCCATAAAACTGAGAAAGACAAATTGTTTTCCATATAGGTCACTCTTATTATACTAGCCAATTGATCTGGGGAAGTATCGAGGGAGACTTGGGCCGCGCTTAAACTTTGAGAATAGGTTTCCTGTGGGTTGTGGAGGCCATGAGCAAACCCCAAACTGAAATGTTGGCGCCTATTCTTTTTAACTGTTTGATCATGGCATTATCCTTTTCAATGATTTCCTTAATGGGGTCCACTTTCTCTTTTTTTGTCAAGGATGCGGGATTGTCAACACTGAGTTCCGGTGACTTAAAGATTTTTTTTCGCCGTGTTACATGCCTGACTTTGTCACAAGAGAGTGAAAATGGTTCGTCCTCTTCGACCAATAAGTCTTCATTTGTTAAAGATAATGGATTTTTTTTGGGATCATTTGTGCCAAGAGATAGCTGGTGTATGACGAACTATTGTAGTAGGGTAGGGATAGGCAGTATGCCTCATCTACGGGTAAATCAAATGGTTTATGGCTTGTAGCGTAGATCTCGTTGGTAGAAGCTATTCCGACAAGAGGATGACTTGGTAGTTTGACGTAGACTGGATGGATGAGAGAGGCGGGGTCAAATGGTGGTTGGGTAATGGAAACCATATTTAGAATTGATGGATATTGATATACAGGTAGTGGATTGGTGGTGGCATTTGGTGGTATTGGGGTAGGGATGGTGACTTTTTTAACGTCGATGAGATTTTAAATAGTATGGCAGATGTTGATATACCGATCAGTATGATGACCAAGGTTTTGGTAGAATTCGCTAAAGAGGTAAGAGTTATGTAAAGCTGGTAGGGGGTGTGGCAAAGGTTGAGGTTGGAGATGGGTGGGTAAGAAGCCATTTATTCAAGAATTTCTAGAAGGCCATTATAAGGGTCATCCCTAAGCTTGTCAATTGTCAGGGTGGGGTTCAACCTGAATTAGTCCGATTATTGGTTCGCGTTGGAGGTTGAATTGGAGTAGTATATGTGTTGGCTATATAGGTATGGTTGATGTTGGGTTTAGAGTTAGTGAAATGTTTTTTGGACTTGTTGTCTGAAGGGCTGGAAAGGATCCCAAAGACAAAAGTTTCCTCAAGTTGGCTTCCAACTTGTAACAGGGACTTGAATGTTGGGAGGTATTGGATGACTAAATGCTAGGCATACCCTTATAAGAGTTTTATCAATATGATTGGCATTTGTTCTTTTTCTAATTGTCTATCCTACATTTGTGCAGTTTTGACCCTCCAGCGACCAATGAAGTCAATAAATGTTTCCCTATTCTTTTGCTTAGTCGATTATAAATCTCTTTGAGAAGTCTCAATCTCGGTGCTATACTTGTACTGGTGTCAAAATGATTTTGACATATTTTCCCATGTCCCTGTCATAGCTGGCTCTTGAGACATTAACCACCGTAACGTCGAACCTGATAGAGTATGTTGGAATAGAAATGTCATCTGTTCATCACTGAGGCCCATGGTGCTCATGTTGGTGACATACACATTGAGGTGTGTTTTTGTATAGCTTATCCCACTAAATTTTTTCCATCTCTAGCATTACGAACTTTTCAACCAGACAAATCTTAGAAATTTGATTTAAAGCCTTAATGCTTGCTGTGATTTCATTAATCCCTTTTATGTTCTTTAGGGTTATTTTCAATTGAGTCATTCTGTTAGCTAGTGAAATCGTCATGACCCTTTTTCACTAAATAGTGAAGAGGTCCGGTTAGTAAATTGGGAATTTTTTGAGAATTGGGAGTTGCCACTTAATTTAGGTCTAGGAACCACAAATGATTCCAAATGGATCTGGATTGGTCAACGGATAAAATAAATGGGTAAAGGGTCACATTACGAGTTTCAGAAGGTGTTAAGCACCGAACTTGTCCGATCAAGATGATCGGTCTCTATTACGATCCAAAACTATCCTATAGTCAACATACAAAGACTAAAGTTAAACTAAGGTCTAATCATCATCAATTTATATCGGATTTGCTAAATAAATCTTAAACTAAAATTATCCAATTATTTAAAGAACTCATTGAATTTTGCACATCAAGAGAAAATTTGTGGAAAAGCCCTAATTATGTCTCATGATTAAAAGTCAATTAATCCATGTGTGCAAATTCCCAAATTAGATAAAATAGAAATTTGCAAAAATCTTCAAATTAAAAAATTATGAATGTGAAATTTCTAAATTGGCAATTTATGAATTTTCTACATTAAGAATTTGATATTTCCTAAAATATAAATTTAAGATAAATTACCAAATTAGAAAATTTTAAAGATAAATTTTCCTAAATAGAAACATACAAGTATAGGATGAATTCCCAATCATAAATTTGCAAAACATGAATTTTTCAAAATAGAAAGTTTCAAAAAATATAAAATTTTTTAATTAGAAAATCACAAATTTTCGAGACATGAAATTTCTAAATAGAAAAATGAAAATTTTCTAAATTGAAAAATTAATAAAATGCAAAATCTCTAAATTAAAAATTTATGAATATGTGTTTTTCCAAAATAGAAAATTATGAAATTCCCATATTAGAAAATTCTAAAAATGAAATTTTCAAAATAGCAATTACAAATATAAAATCTTTCAAATGACGAAATTACGAGCACATGGTTAGTCAACAAATTGGCAAATTTCAATGTCGCACAAAACCACCTAAGACATGAATTTCAAAATTGATGAAAATGAATATCATGTAAAATTATCAAATTAAGAAAATATTAGCATACACGAATCTCGAAATTGATAAAATTCAAAATCATGTACAATTATTAAATTAGGACAATATGCATATTAACAAATTTATGAATTGGAGATTCACATATGTCAAATTTCTAAGTTGGGAACCTCACGAATACATAACAAATCAGTGAGTTAAGAATTCATACAAGTAAAATTTTTGAATCAAAACATTATGAACACGTGACAAATCAACGAATAAAAAAACTCACATTTATACGAAATTTTAAAATCAAAACTTTTAGGGACACATGAGAAATCAATGAATTACCCCATTCATACATATATGCAAAATTTTCGAATAAAAAGCTACTAACACATATCAAATCAGCGAATAAAAAGTTCATGCATACATATAAAATTCTTGAATCTAAAAGCTAAAAATATGTGAGTTATGAGCACATCAATGAATATCGGATAATCGACACAAAATACACAATAAGAAGAGAAGGAGAAAGAAAAAAATAAAACTAAATAAATAAACAAAAATAAATTGAACTTACCTCCGCGACAGAATGGCAACCGAGTATTGTTCCTTCAGATACGACTCGGTAGACTTGCGAGTACTTTGGTAGCCGCTGATAGAATCGAGATTACAGACCGTTCCAAGGAAGCAAAAAAAAATTGAGTTGACGTTGTCGTTGTTTGGTTCTTAAGGGGATATCAAAGAAGATAGCACTAATAGCTATGTTCGTGAGAGATAAAACAAAGCACTGATGACATTGTTGTTGTCGAATAGAGGAAGAACACATGAGTGGAGCTGCTGCGATGTGTAGGAGGCTGAGAAGTGAGAATGGTTGAAAAGAGTAAGCTGAACGTTGCTTGAGAAGGGACAAATAAGTTGCTCATCTCTCTTCTTCTCCCTTTTCTTTCTTCGTTTTTTTGTGTGGTTCTTTTTCCTTGCTGTCCAGAACAGAGATAACGAGTTAAATGAGAGGAATACATAGGGAAGAGAGCCCACTGGGGTGTGAGAGCAGAGAGACGTTCTTTTTCTTTCAAAACGTGGTGCCTACAATGGAGAGGAGAAACTTTCTTCATTTAAAACGTGGTGAGAGGGAGAAAATCAGAGAGAGAGAGCTCGGGCGTTGGTGCAGCAAGGAGAGAGGGATGCAATCATAGAGAGGGAAGAAGAAAGAGGAAGGTTGTTGGGGTGTTGGTGCAACAGGGAGAGAGATGAAATCAGAGAGAGGAAAGTAAAAAGATGAAGGTTGCTGGGGCGTTGATGCAGCAGGGAGAGATGGAGGAAATCATAGAGAGGGAGGAAGAAATAGGAAGGTTGCTGAGGTGTTGGTGCAGTAAGGAGAGAGAGAGTTGGGGCATTGGTGCAGCAGGGCGAGAGGGAAGAAGAAAGAAGAAGGTTACTGGGTTGTTGGTATAGTAGGGAGAGAGAGAGAGGAAGAAAGAGGAATGTTGTTGGGGCATTGGTACAGCAAGGAGAGAGACTTGGGGCGTGGGGAAGAAGATGTAGGGGAGAGAAACCAAGGGGGAGCTATTAGAGAAGAAGTTGGAGCGAGAGATAGCAGTGGTGCTGCTGAAGAAGAAGATGAACGTTCAGCAGAGAGCTAGGTCACTCATAAACTAGTGGGGCTAAACCAGTCAGCCTTCATCAAAGGTAGGAATATTGCGGACAACATTCTCCTTGCTCACGAGTTGGTTAGAAACTACCACAAGAAGAACACGAGCCCAAAAGTAGCTCTCAAAGTAGATCTTATGAAAGCTTACGACACTGTGGATTGGGGAGCTGTCCATGCATGCCTCTCGGCTTTCAAGTTCTCCCAGAGATACATTGATTGGGTCCTCAAATGTGTGACTAGTGTTTCTTACACAATCTCTTTCAATGGCTCATTTGTTGGGTGGTTCGAAGGGAAAAGAGGACTTAGGCAAGGGGATCCTCTATCGCCGTACCTCTTTGTGCTCATCATGGAAACTCTCAACCCATTGTTCCAAGAGAAAGTTCAGGTAGGGCTGTTGGATTACCATCCGAGATACAAGCAAAACATTACCCATTTGTGTTTTGCGGATGTTCTTCTCATTTTCTCCAAAGTCAACCGTAAATGTGCTAGAGCCATTCTTGATGTGCTAAATCATTTCAGGGACCTCACTGGTTTGGAAGTGAACCACGACAAAAGCTCAATCTTTCTGGCTGGTAGAGATAGAGGCTTAGAAGAGGAGATTGCCACCATCCTAGGAGTTCGAAAAGGTACGCTTCCAGTTAAATACTTGGGACTCCCTTTGCTTTCTACTAGGCTCTTCCCCAGGTATTGTCAACCCCTTGTGGAACAAATGACCAAGAGGACCTCTTCTTGGAAGGGGAGATTTCTCTCATACGCTGGCAGGTTAGAGCTTATCAAATCGGTGCTACTTAGCATCAAAGTTTACTGGTGCAACTGCTTTATTCTTCCATCCAAGGTCGTGAAGGAGTTGGAAAGGATTTGCGCTCGGTTCCTATGGTCTAGGCCTGACAACTAGAAATCCAATAGTGCAGTTAGTTGGAAAGAGATTTGCAAGCCGTATCTCGAGGGTGGGTTAGGCATCATTAGCATCGCGGATTGGAACCATGCTGCCATCACAAAGTATGCCTGGATGATAACAGCCAGCAAAGACTCCTTATGACTCAGATGGGTAAGAACTCACCTTCTAAAGGACAAAAACTTTTGGACCTTTAATATGCCAAGAGAGGCTTCTTGGAGTTGGAGGAAAATACTCAAAGCTAGGGAGAAAGCTGCCCCTCTAATTTCTCACCTCATAGGTAATGGCCATTCTACTAAGCTTTGGGAGGACCCTTGGCACCCCTTAGGCATTCTAAAACTCGAGTACTTAGTTGACTTTGAAAACGACTCCAGAGTTGGTCCACATGCAAAGGTCTCTGCAATCATTAGAAATGGCAATTGGAAAATCCTAGTAGGTAGAGAAGCTTCATTCCAAGAGATCGCTCAATATCTCAATGATGTTCCCATCCATCATGGCATAGAAGACATAGTAGTTTGGAAAAGAAAGTCCAATGGCACCTTCTCGGTTAGTTCAGTTGTTAAGAACTACATGACTCACTCTAATTCGTCCATTTGGGCCTAGCTTGTTTGGAGCAAATCTAGAATTCCAAAACATAGTTTCATAGCATGGCTTGCGCTTAAAGGTAGGCTAAAAACATTGAGAAAACTTAAAGATTGGGGGTTAAAAGTTGAGGCTTCTTGCAAACTTTGTGGCAACCATGAAGAAAACACGAACCATTTATTTAATGGCTGTCCTTATTCTAGGCAATTATGGACTGAAATCCTTAAGAGATGTATGAACAATCATACCTCGGGCAATTGGGAAGAAGAGGTGATGTGGGCCGCATCTAACTTCAAGGGCAACTCAACTATTCAAGATATCAAAAAAGTTATTTTCTGTGCCTTTATCTATCACTTGTGGAGAGAGAGAGGTGCAACAAGATATTTCATAACAAATTTAACAGCCACAACACTATTGTCTCTAAGATCCAAGAAGAAATTTGGTTAAAGTTTGAAGATTCCTTGAAAGATATTGAGGATACAGACTATAATCTGCACTTCCTTCAAGCTTAGGAATTTAATGCAACCTTTTCTCAGCCTATGAGAGTTTATTGCTCCTGGCCAAAGTCAGACATTGGCATGTGGGCACTCAACACTGATGGCTCATTCTCAGAAACTCGAGTTGGTCTTGGAGCTATCATTTGAGACCATGAAAGTATGATAATTGCTGCTATTGCTCATCGGGTGAACCCAGTCGCAATCATATATCACGAAATACAAGCTATCCTTGAAGGGCTCAAGTTGTGTATCGCAAAAGGTTGCCTCAACATTCGGGTTCAAGTAGACTCATTAATGGTTGTTAATATTCTTAACGATTGATGGAGTATTCCATGGAGTGTTATACACTAAGTCATATCCATTAAAAGGCTCCTCCTAGTTTCCACATGTACACCTTCTTCCATGTTTTCAGGGAAGCTAACCAAGCGGCGGATTATCTTGCATCCTCCCAAGACTCTATGGATTATTCTAAAATAGATAGTGGAGTTCTCCCTTGTAACCTCGGTTCTATCATTGGTAAGGATCGTAAGGGTTTTCCTTTCTTAAGGTTGTAGCTGGTCTGGGTCTACCTTAACCCTGTTGACTTTTCAAAAAAAAAAAAAAAACGTAGGGGTGAGTGTCCCTAACGTACGTAGAGGAGAAGGTCTCCTCTTATAATTTTTTTCCTTTTTTTGTTGTTGCCATCTTTTTCTACGTGTTTTATTTTTTTTCATTTTTTTCATCTCTCTCACATTTCTAATAAGAGAATAGAGGGGGATGATCCCACGCTAATTACCTTGTTGATGGTCTCTTATCGAAGAGTTAGTGATTTGATTTTATCGATTGGATTTTGAATTTGAATTTGATTTTTAATTTGATTGATCGATTAGATTTTAAGTTAGATTTTAATTTGATTGGCTGATTGGATTTCAATTTGATTGGTCGATTGAATTTTAATTTCTCTTTGCATGATCGATTGGATTTTAAATTTGATTTTGATTTTGATTTTTAATTTAAATTTGCTTTTTGATTTGAGTTTGAGTTTTAATTTAAATTTTATTCTTATTAGATTGGATTTTTATTTGATTTTTAATTTCAATTTAAATTTGATTTTGATTTTTTATCATGTTTTCCTAAGAATTAGGGTCTCTAGGTCAAAGTTGGACATTGAGGGGCATTTTGGTCATTTTTGTAATTTTTCATAAATTTTTCTATTTTTGTCAATTTGGGTTTCATTAGACTCAAAATCATATTCTGAGTGCAATGAAGGTACTTTCAAGATTTTTCAGAGGCCCAATTTATGAAGGGTATTTTCGTCATTTTGGTGATTTTTGCAGATTTTTACGAATTTTGGAGTGAGGTTTTTTTCAGTCCCAACGTGATTATTTCTAAGTTTCAAGGTCATATTTTCCTAGCGTAGCGCGATCTCTAGCTTATTGAACTGTGTATTGAATTTAAACGTACGTGCTAAATCGGGTGTAAGGTATAGCGATCCTTATCGTGTGTAAATTTATATGTCAAGTTATAATGAGTAAGAGAGATGAAAAGACTAGAAATAAAAGGAATCATGGACAGTACTCACAAGTTTTCAAGTTCTTTGCGCTCATTATTAGGAATTCACGGCAACCGGACAACGAATTGTCGAATTAGGCAGACGTAACAATGGGGTGTCTACAGCTAGCATTGGATTCTGATTAAAGTGTTCTTCGTTTCCATCAAGCTCATAAATCTCTTTCAGATTTTTGGCCGTGTTATCTTCAGGTCTCTTGCCCCTTTGATCGTCAGAGGGGGTTTCTTGTTGATTTAGAGATCTGTTCTAACATTTCTACCTTGCTCTTTAAGTTGTTTATGTCCATTGGAAAGACTGTCAAGATCTTACGAATCTCCGTGAGTTCAGATTCAGAGACCATTTCTGACGATTAACTTGGTGCTAATATCTGCTCCAAACAAAATGATTCTCGACTCCAACTAGGTGGTCGACGCTTGAGTTTGGGCACAATAGTATCCTGTAACCCCATCAAAAGTGAATTAAGAATTGGTAGTGGATAAATAATCTCTTTTGATATATTTTTTTTGCGATGAGATATGTTGGTCAAGCTAATGCTTGACGAGGTGATTTATTATTAGTTAGGGCCTTATTTAAAGAGACTTTGCATTAAAGTTCGTACAAATTTATGAGTAGTTTATGTAAAAAACTTGGCATGGAACAAATTGAGCATGCGTAATTAACCTGGACAAAAAAGAAATGAGGAGACTCATCTTATTACAAATATAAAAGTGACTCAATTTCAGACATGTTCTACTGCTCTCTTCTTCTATTTTTTGAATGCTTGCTTATCCTCTGATTTAGTAAGCATTTGATGATCCTAGGTTGTAGCTATATGTTCTACCAAATGCATAGTTAGCTCCTTGATAGGATGTCAATTCCTCGGGTATATTGGGATCCATGAATGGAGTCTTATCTGTCTTGGTATCATCCTTGGGAAATAAAATGATGTATTCAATAGTTTGGTGAGTATTACATGATCGTATTTCTTTGAAGCAAGTATGGTGCCTTCATCCACTCTTGATCCCAATCTGTCCCAATTAACATCCCGTATAGCTAAATTTGAGCGCTAATCCCTCTAATCTTCCACAAATGCAAAGTCTACTATGTTTCCTTTCTTATGAATTTGTCCCATTTACTTTCCCTGATTTGTAGGAATTCTGCGATGTGAAATTATATACATAATTATACATAAAGAAAATGTGGATTTCCTCGAAATCCTGCCTCTTCTGGTGAATTCTCATTAGATAGTCCATCAAAAAGTCTCTGTGAGTATTGTAAGGACTGGGTTAACCTTATTTTTAAGTTGTCTAGCAATATTTGCGAAGAAACCCGGCAACTGATGACCCGTCTTGAATGAAATCAGGAAATATGTCGACAATACCCCTAAGCATAAGGTAAAATCTCTAGCTTTCCTGTGAGGTTTTGGAGCGAAATCCTCAGGATTTTCGTGTTTAGGAGTTCGGTGTACTTCTAAGAGTCTCCAATATTAATCTTGGGTGATAGATCTTAGTACATCTTTCCATCGAACACTATTTACTTTTGAAAGAAAATATATTCTAGGATCGAAATCCATAGATTTAGATTTATTTGAAGATTGTATTTATGCCAAACAAAGAAATGTCAATTGCTCAAAACTTGGAAGGACTCCAAAGCATGAATGATTAGAGGTGGTGCACAATGATGTGTGGAAACTAGCCAAGGTATCTTCTCTCGGTTGTAGAACGTATGAACGGAACCATCTTGGAATGTGCCAAGGGCATGAGGATTTATTATGGGTTACCTAACCAATTGTTGGCAGATCTTAATACTACACTCTACTTGATCGATAGAGGACTGTTAGTTAATTTGGATAGTGGATTGCTAGAGGAAACATGAATTGTAAAAGAGGTAAATCTTTCACATTTAAAAATATTTGGTTGTATCTCTTATGCGCATATTGATTTAGAAAATAAGACTAAACTTGATCCTAAGTTGAAAATGACTTTTATTGGATATGGAATTAATGATTTTGATTACTAATTTGGGATGCTGAAAATCAAATATGTGATATTCAATAAAAATATTATGCATAAGTATAAATTGGAACAACAAAAGAGAAGGAAGAAAATGGTAAGTTCGTAGAACTTGAAGAGATTCCTCCCCTTCAGAGGAGATCAAGTAGAGTTATTAGATCTCTAGTACCTTATTCACTTTCTCTGCATTATTTGTTGTTGATTGATAATGGTGAGCCGAAATGGTATGAAGATCAAGTGGAATTATCAGACTTCTAGTAGTTTATTCACCTTCTCTGCATTATTTGTTTTTGACTGATAATGGTGAACCGATATATTATGAAGAAGCTTTGTAGGTTGACGAGTGAAAAAATGGGAACAATAGATGATGAGATGAATTTTCTTTCATCAAACTAGACATTGGGATCTGATTTAGTTACCCAAAGGAAAAGTTGTCTTGTGTAATAAGTAGGTTTACATACTGAAAGAAGAGCATGTCGCTACTAAGAGGTACAAGGCCAGGTTGGTTGTTAAAGGTTTTCAATAGAAGGTAGGTATCGATTATACTGATTTTTTTTCCTATTGCTAAAAGACCAACTATTATAGTAGTTTTTTTTTCCTGACTTGTTCAGCTTTTGTTGTTCTTCAAGCTTAAAAGACGAGAGTGATTCACACCAAGGTTGTTATGGAAGCATTATTTCTTAGATGCAACATGTTTTGTCGATATACTCTTGATCAGTCTCCAAGTGGGAGATTATTGTGGTTTATTGAGCCTGATGATACTGGTTAATAAGCAGGTACTATTAATCAAGTCAGACGTCCCCGTTGGTCGAGCTAGCAGATAAATTCATCCATGTTGATCGAGTACAAATTTGTACTTAACTTTTTTTTCCAAGGGTATTTTCATAATTTCATTAGTATTATGTAAAATCCTAGTTAGGTTTTTCTGGAAGGTATATATATATATATACTTTTGGTAAAAGAGTGTAATTTGCAGGGACAGATTTACAGTGGGGGCACTTGCCCCCATAAGAAATTTCAACGTCTATGGATTAGTGAGCTATTGCAATAGATTTTAGTGGCGGATAAAAAAAATTGCCACTATTGCCCCCACCAAATTTTTTTCCACTCTTAGTTGTCCACACGACTATATTTTTTTTTTACTCTTAGTTGTCCCCACAAATTTTTTTTCTACTCTTGGTTGTCTTCACATGGGAAAAATCCTAGCTCCACTCCTGATAATCTGTAACTGCGAATTTTCTTTTCATAGTGGAATTAGTGTGCACATGCCTCAATTTAAAGGGAATCACGTATAATCTTTATATTTTATATGTGATTCCATCTCTCATACTTTTCTTTGCTTTATTTATTGGATTGATGTCTCTCTAGAACTTAGGTTAATAAGCTTTGGTTGAGGGCTTTGCCACTTGAATTGAGTCTTGGTCTACTTTCCAACCCACCTTGGTTGCAACTTGCAATCCTATTGAGATTTGGAGGGCAGTTTATGATTAGTGAGGATGGTTCCGTAATTTACAATTACGGTTAATCTGAATTAGATTGCTTTAGGCCTAACGATACAATTGAAATATTTAGAGAAAAAAATATCTAGGTCTTATTACGAAGTGAACATGAGATATAACACTAAAATTATGCTAAATATATCAACTGAATGTACTTTGACTTCCTAAATTACTATGCATATCGGTCATCGGTTTAACTCATTTATAAGTATGTTGTCATTGAATATTGACCAATATGGGTCTCCATGAACAGATAATTGACCGGTCAACAGCCACCACAACAACAGTAACAGGCTGCTGCGGAACTTATGATGCATATTGATACGTAGCTATCTGGCCCTTTCAACAAATATAATATTTTTAAAAATATAATTTATACAAATTAACTGGTCAGCGAATTGATTATTGAAGAGTGCACACATAATGTTGGCTGCTGTTGAACATGAGGTGCATGCATATTCGTAGCAATCATACCCATTCTACAAATAAAATTTCTTTTTAAATATAATTTTAAAATATATAAATGTGAGGCAAGCTGTTGGATTAATCGAAAGACGGGACTAATGAAATGACGTGAGCTTAGATCCACCAAGTAATAAAAAATATATGAGAGATTTACCGGACAGACCTAACTGTTGCATTTTTATTAGAAAAATCCTTGGAGTTCTGAGAACTCCATAGAAACCTAACCTTTTAAAGTTTGTTATCCATCAAACATAACTTTATCAAGTTTGTCACCTAGTAAATCTTGTTTTAACATACCTTGGAGTGGATTATAACCGTATCAATTTGTAACATTCAAAAACATAATAAGATGACATAGGCTTATAAAAGATGAAGTTTTAAGGAACTTTAATAAAATTTTTATAAAAATAGAAGGTTAATTTTAAGTTTGAATTTTAGTTTTGAATTTGGGAGTTCGATAACCATCATTTTCAACACTTACCATCAAGCTCAAAATGTTTTAATTTTTTTTTTTTTTGAACGTTTTCTTTTTAATCTGAGTTTTTTAATGAAATATAAAAGGTTGTGGTATTGAATTGCTAATTTGATAATTCATGTGGGCTCAAAGACTCTTAGTAAATTTTACTAAGTTAGTCATGCTAGTCCAATTAGTAAAGTAAGGTTTGTTTAGGTAACAAAATTGGTAAAGTAGGAGAGATTTTTAATAAAACTAAAACAGATAGGTTTGGCCAGTAAATCTCTCTCAATGTATATACATGGGTAGCGTTCTTTGACAAAATCTTAGACAACATTTTAGACAAAGTATTTTGTCATAAATGTGCTAAAAAATCTGGAATATACTGAATTTTTGTGAGGATGATCTCTATGGTGAGAAAATCATCCTTACAAAAAATAAATTAATTCTGAAATTTATAACCCTACTTTATAAGTTAAAAAATCGTGAACCATCATTTTTTTTATTGCTAGTTTGTAACTACTTTTCATGAGATTAGAAGTTTCAAAATTGGCTGATCTTTTGTGAAGATGATCTACTTACTATAGAGACCATCATCACAAAAAATCAGTCCATTCCAAAAAAATTTAATCATGTAAGACAAAAGTTTATCTAGAATATTATATAGGATTTTGTCAAAATGACCCGATCTTTTATTTATATATATATAGGGTAGCGTTATTTGGCCAACAGTTTGGCAAACACATTTTTCAAAACATGGGTTAGAGGTCTTGGAATGGGCTGATTTTTGGTGAGGATGATCTCTACGGTGAGGAGATCATCATCACCAAAAATCAGCCCATTCCAAAACTTCTAACTCCATCAAAAATGGTTTACAAAAAATGGATGGTTCACGATTTTTCAACTTGTAAACTGGGGCTAGAAGTTTTGGAATGAGCTGATTTTTGGTGAGGATGATCTCCTCACCGTAGAGATCATCCTCACCAAAAAATCAGCCCATTCCAAGACCTCTAACCCATGTTTTGAAAAAGTGTTTGCCAAACTGTTGGCCAAATAACGGGACCCATACATATATAATGGATTAGGATCCGTATACACATAAAGCTACTTATAAAGCTACAACGTGTTTTGTCTTATATGGGAAAAAATATTTGGAATGGGCTGATTTTTTGTGAGGATGATCTTTATGGTGAGGAGATCATCATTGCCAAAAATCAGCTTATTGTGAAACTTTTAGCCCCATGTTTACAAGTTGAAAAATTTTAGACCGTCCAATTTTGCAAATCAGTTTTGATGGGGTTAGAAGTTTTGCAATGGGATGATTTTTTGCAAGGATGATCCCCTCACTATAGAGATCATCCTCACAAAAAATCAGCCTATTCCAATTCCTTTTAACCATATAAGACAAAAACGTTATAGCTTTATAAGTAGCTTTATGTGTCTACGGAACCTAACCCTATATATATATATATATAGGGTCCCGTTCAATTGCTAACTTTTTGGCAAAACATTTTTCAAAACATGAGTTAGAAGTTTTGGAATGGGTTGATTTTTGCTGAGGATGATCTCTACGGTGAGGAGATCATCATCACCAAAAATCAGCCCATTCCAAAACTTCTAACCCCATAAAAAATAGTTAACAAAAAATGGATGGTCATTTTTCAACTTGTAAACATGGGTTAGAAGTTTTGGAATGGGCTGATTTTTGGTGAAGATGATCTCTACGGTGAGGAGATCATCTTCACCAAAAATCAGCCTATTCCAAAACTTCTTACTCATGTTTTGAAAAATATTTTGCCAAAAAGTTAGCCATTGAATACTACCCATACATATATAGGGTTAGGTTCAAGGGACATATGAGAAAACATATGTAAAAACAATGTAACATTAATAAAATTTTAAAATATGGGTTAGAAATTTCGGATTGAGCTGATTTTTAGTGAGGATGATCTTTATGATGGGAAGATCATTCGAAAAAAAGAAAATCAGCCCAGTCTGAAACTTCCAACCCCATTAAAAGTGATTTAGAATGTGGACCGTCGATTTTTTGTCGATTTTTGTTAATAATTTGTCAATCACTTTTGATAGATTTAGAAGTTTCTGATTGAGCTGATTTTTTGTGAGGATGATCTTCTCGTCATAGTGACCATCCTTGTAAAAAATCAGCTCAATCCAAAACCTCTAACCCATGTTTTGAAAAATCATTGTTTTTTCATATGTTTTTACATATGGCTATATATATATATATATGGGGACGGTTCAGCAGCTCTAAAGTTTGCTAAGTTTGGTGTCAAACATTTTTCAAAATATGGGTTAGAAGTTTTGGAATGAGCTGATTTTTTTGTGAGGATGATCTCTATGATGAGGAGATCATCCTCACTAAAAATCGGCCTATTCCAAAATTTCTAACCCCATCAAAAGTGATTTACAAAAATTGGACGGCCCACGATTCTTCAACTTGTAAACTAGGGTTAGAATTTCAAAATAAGCTGATTTTTTGTGAGGATGATCTCTTCACCGTAGAGATTATCCTCACAAAAAATCAGCTTATTCCAAAACTTCTAACCCCATCAAAAGTGATTTACAAAAAATGTTTGGCACCAAACTTGGCAAACTTTAGGGTTGTCGAACCGCTCCCTATCTATATATATATATATATAGGGTAGCGTTCAATGGCCAACTTTTTGACAAACTTTTTGGCAAAACATTTTTCAAAACATGAGTTAGAAGTTTTGGAATGGGCTGATTTTTGGTGATGATGATCTCCTCACCATAGAGATCATCCTCACCAAAAATCAGCTCATTCCAAAACTTCTAACTCATGTTTTGAAAAATGTTTTGCCAAAAAGTATGGGTGGCGTTCAATGGCCAATTTTTTGGCAAAACATTTTTCAAAACATGAGTTAGAAGTTTTGGAATGGGCTGATTTTTGGTGAGGATGATCTCTATGGTGAGGAGATCATCCTCACCAGAAATCAGCCCATTCCAAAACTTCTAACCCATGTTTACAAGTTGAAAAATCGTGGACCGTCCATTTTTTATAAACTATTTTTATGGGGTTAGAAGTTTTGGAATGTGCTGATTTTTGGTGATGATGATCTCCTCACCATAGAGATCATACTCACCAAAAATCAGCCCATTCCAAAACTTCTAACTTATGTTTTGAAAAATGTTTTGCCAAAAAGTTTGCCAAAAGTTGGCCATTGAACGCCACCCATATATATATTCAGTCATAGCTACTTCTCATTTTTACTTCCTGATTTTACACCCTTGTCCTACCTTTCAATGCGTGAAATCCATGGTCTAAAATAATATGATGACGTGGATGCTATACAGCAGATATTTATAGAGTCGGTTATCGCTACTTCTCATTTTCTTCCTGATTTTACACCCCCTTGTCCTACCTTTCAATGCATGAAATCCATGGTCTAAAATAAAATGATGACGTGGATGCTATATAGCAGATATTTATAGAGTCGGTTATCGCTACTTCTCATTTTTACTTCCTGATTTAACACCCTTGTCCTACCTTTCAATGCATGAAATCCATGGTTTAAATTAATATGATGACGTGGGTGCTATATAGCATCTTGCTTTTTTACGCGGCGTGTATTTAGCCAAAATAATAATATATTAATTCGTCATCAAAATAATAGATATTATTTATTTAAAAATAAATAAAAAAATCATTCGGAATTCAATTACCTATGCAACTAGGTCCTTAAGTTCTCCTACCTCACAAGATCAAACATCAACATCCATCCTCCAAGAACTATTTTTTTTCTTTTCTGATAGTGATATGCAAATCATTCTTAAGAAACTTGATTTGTTGTATGACCTAAACACCACAGGCCTATGGGTGGCTTCATGTTATTGGACTAAATAATTTTTCTGATCAATGAAAACTTTTCTTTTTATGATCACTTATTTAAGAATATGTATATTTTAATTTTACACTTAAAGGTTTATGAAGAGTAGGGCACTTAAAATTACAGAATTAATTTTTTTATTTATTTTACAAAGCATCAATTGGTTGATGTTTAATACTACACCAAAATTTTGCAACTTTGATGATGTGTCAAATATGAGCATCTGAACCATTCATTTGGGAGGGGGGAGGAATCATGCTTCCATGTAAAATCCTTTTTAGTAGATGCCAAACCGAGCCTTGTAAGTACAAGTTATATAACTGTCGTCACATTATCATTATTTTAGACCATGGATTTTACCCATTGAATGATAGGAAAATGGTGTAGAATTAGGGAGTGAAAATAGGAAGTAATTATATATCTACTCATATATAGATAGGGGAATGCTAATGTTTAAAACCTCATAAAACGTTAGCATTGTCCAATACATTTATATATTTTTTTTTAATAATACCTCTCCTTATTGTATCTTTTAGTGAGAAAGACAAGGATGTATTAATCTTTTACACAATAAATGTTTATTTCTATAATAAATATTATGAGCATTTAACTATTTTGAATTAAATATTTTTTTTTGTACTAAATGCTTTGGCAATTAATGCCAATATAATAAATGCATTTATTAATGGTATAATAAATGTATTATTATATAAAAGACTAACATACCTTTGTCTTTTTTGCTAAAAGATAAAACGATGAGGGTATTGTTAGAAAAGAAAAGTATTGGATAATGTTAACGTCTCCATAAAGTCTTGATGTTAGTCAAATCTTAAATTTCTAATCTTGTCAAAAGTCGTTTACAAAATAATAATAAAAAATCGACAATCTATAATTCTAAATCACTTTTTATGGGGTTAGAAATTTTAGATTGGGCTATTTTTTGTGTGGGTGTTCTCCTCCCCATAGAGATTATCTTCACTAAAAATTCAGTCCAATCCAAAATTTTTAAATCATATAAGACAAAGTCGAATGAGAACTTTTATATATATCTATATATATATATTATATATAATATATATATAGGGAAATGTTCAGCACCCTAAGTTTTACCACACACTTTAACAAACGTTTTTTGTCCTACATGGGTTAGAAGTTTTGGAATGAGCTGATTTTTGGTGAAGATGATCTCTATGATTAGAAGATCATCCTCCCCAAAAATCAGCCCATTCCGAAATGTTTAGCCCCATGTTTACACGTTGAAAAATCGTGGACCGTCCATTTTTTGTAAATCAATTTTGATGGGGTTAGAACTTTGGAATGAGCTGATTTTTGGTGAGGATGATCTCCTCACCATAGAGATCATCCTCACCAAAAATCAGCTCATTCTGAAACTTCTAACCCATGTAAGACAAAACGCGTTTGTTAAAGTGTGTGGTAAAACTAAGGGTGGCGAACGGGACCCATATATATATATATATATATATATATATATAGGGTCACGTTCCTAAGACTCATATTGAGACTCACATTGCGACACACCGTTTTGTCTTATATGGGCAAAAATGTTTGGAATGAGCTGATTTTTTGTGAGGATGATCTCTGTGATGAGGGGATCATCCTGGCAAAAAATCATCCCATTCCAAAACTTCTAACCCCATCAAAATTGATTTACAAAAATTGGACGGTCTATAATTTTTCAACAAAAATTGGACGGTCTAGAAGTTTCATAATGAGCTGATTTTTGGCAAGGATGATCTCCTCACCATAGAGATCATCCTCACAAAAAATCAGCCCATTCCAAATATTTTTGCCCATATAAGACAAAACGGTGTGTCGCAATGTGAGTCCCAATATGAGTCTTAGGAATGCTGTTCATATATATATATATATATATATATATATGAACAGCATTCCTAAGACTCATATTGGGACTCACATTGCGACACACCGTTTTGTCTTATATGGGCAAAAATATTTGGAATGGGCTGATTTTTTGTGAGGATGATCTCTATGGTGAGGAGATCATCCTTGCCAAAAATCAGCTCATTATGAAACTTCTAGACCGTCCAATTTTTGTTGAAAAATTATAGACCGTCCAATTTTTGTAAATCAATTTTGATGGGGTTAGAAGTTTTGGAATGGGATGATTTTTTGCCAGGATGATCCCCTCATCACAGAGATCATCCTCACAAAAAATCAGCTCATTCCAAATATTTTTTCCCATATAAGACAAAACGGTGTGTCGCAATGTGAGTCTCAATATGAGTCTTAGGAACGTGACCCTATATATATATATATATATATATATATATGGGTAAGGTTCAAGGGCCATGTGAGAAAACATGTAAGAAAACTTTCGTTTTTCAAATAAGGGTTAGAGGTTTTGGATTGAGCTGATTTTTTGCAAGGATGGTCACTATGATGAGAAGATCATCCTCGCAAAAAATCAGCTCAATCAGAAACTTCTAAATCCATCAAAAGTGATTTACAAATTAGTGATAAAAATTGAAAAAAAATCGACGGTCCACATTCTAAATCACTTTTAATGGGGTTAGAAGTTTCAGATTGGGCTGATTTTTTTTTTTGGATAATCTTCCCATCATAGAGATCATCCTCACAAAAAATCAGCTCAATCCAAAATTTCTAACCCATATTTTAAAATTTTATTTACCGCTGAAAGTTTTCTTACATGTTTTCTCACATGGCCCTTGAACCTGACCCTATATATAAATATATAGGGTCGGGTTCCTGCAACACACATTTGCGACACACATATAGACAACGTGTTTGTCTTATATGGGCAAAAAGTTTGGAATGGGCTGATTTTTTGTGAGGATGATCTCTGTGATGAGGGATCATCCTGGCAAAAAATCATCCCATTCCAAAACTTGTAACCCCATCAAAATTGATTTACAAAAATTGGACGGTCTATAATTTTTCAATAAAAATTGGACGGTCTAGAAGTTTTATAATGAGCTGATTTTTGGCAAGGATGATCTCCTCACCACAGAGATCATCCTCACAAAAAATCAGTCCATTCTAAATATTTTTGCCCATATAAGACAAAACACGTTGTCTATATGTCTGTTGAAATGGTTGTCGTTTGAACCTGACCCATATATATATGGGTCCCTATCCGTGGCCAACATTTTGGCAAACACTTTTTCAAAACATGGGTTAGAGGTCTTGGAATGGGCTGATTTTTTGTGAGGATGATCTCTACGGTGAGGAGATCATCCTCACCAAAAATCAGCTCATTCCAAAACTTCTAGCCCCATTTTACAAGTTGAAAAATCGTGAACCGTCCATTTTTTGTAAACCATTTTTGATGAGGTTAGAAGTTTTGGAATGGGCTGATTTTTGGTGATGATGATCTCCTCACCATAGAGATCATCCTCACCAAAAATCAGCCCATTCCAAGACCTCTAACCCATGTTTTGAAAAATGTGTTTGCCAAAGTGTTTGCCAAAATGTTTGCCAAACTGTTGGCCATTGAACGCTACTCTATATATATATATAATTTAAGGGAAATGTTCAGCACCCTAAGTTTTACCACACACTTTAACAAACGTTTTTTGTCCTACATGGGTTAGAAGTTTTGGAATGAGCTGATTTTTGGTGAGGATGATCTCTATGATTAGAAGATCATCCTCCCCAAAAATCAGCCCATTCCGAAATGTTTAGCCCCATGTTTACACGTTGAAAAATCGTGGACCGTTCATTTTTTGTAAATCAATTTTGATGGGGTTAGAAGTTTTGGAATGAGCTGATTTTTGGTGAGGATGATCTCCTCACCATAGAGATCATCCTCACCAAAAATCAGCTCATTCCGAAACTTTTAACCCATGTAAGACAAAACGCGTTTATTAAAGTGTGTGGTAAAACTAAGGGTGGCGAACGGGACCCATAATTTAATGTAAGGTGGGCTTATGTCCTTCTAGTCTTCAAAGTTTTTATGGCAGGAGCCTCTATTAGCTGGTCAAATGCATTCCTTGAATTAATGATTATTATATATAAAATTTAATGTACGGTGGGCTTATGTCCTAGTCTTCAAAGTTTTTGGAAAACGCTGAAATAACACAAAGTATTTATTGCAATTCTCACAAGTTTGACGGGGGATGGGCACATAATCATAGATGTGTTTCTTGGTGAGTGATACGAGTAAAAATCATCTACAGTTATGTATATATGTCCACGTTAGAATTGTGAGAATCACAATAAATCTTGTGCCCCAGCGCGACTCAAGGTTTTATTGCTGGATCCCATCCTAGCTAGTCAAACTTATTCTTTGAATTAATGACATTGTCTCTATTAACAGCAAAACTTGCTCAGGTCACCTTAGGATCGTTAAAGAATGAGCGGGATATGTATAGTCCTTGCGTGGATCATCTCTTTTGGATAGTAATCATCCTTTTTACATACGTTGGATAATTATTTTAATGATTTAATTATTTCTTTATTAAATAAATGTACCATTTTGTGACGGAAGATAAATATAATTTGAAAAATGATGAAGAATCATTAAAATTGACATCAATTTACACATTGTTGATGTGGATGTATGTATGGAGTCATAGACACTTGTCATCTAGATACAAGTAAAAATCATCTATGGCTACGTGTGCACTTCCACATCAGGAATGTGAGAATCCATGTCAATTTTAATGTTACTCCGGCACAACTCATATAATTTTTTGAAGGAAAATACTGGAATGACACAAATGGAGACACAGAGGTGACGTGCACATAATTGTTGATGCCTTTTACTCATATCTCGCGGAAAAGCTACTACGGTAATGTGTGTGACACCTCATCATTTTGTCATCTTTGTGACACCTCTTTTTTTTAATATAAATATATATTAATAAATATTATAAACTAAGTTAAACTGGTTTATCTTGTTCGAGACAAGTAGACTTGACAGAAACAACTTGGCATCGATGGGGACAAGATGAAATATCGTGTTTTAAAATCATACAACTTTACCTTAACAAGTCTCATCAATACTATTTTTTTTTTTTTTTTGGTGGTTAGACTGGAATTACTTAATTGGTGATGTCGATATATCAAGATGATGATGTCGTGATGACCAATATTCACTCCTATAAATTGAAGAATGACCCTCTCAATTTGTATAGCTTAATTTTATAGACACAGAGAGAGAGAGAGAGAGAGAGAATGAGTTCACCCTTGATTTGTTCTCCCATTTCTCCTGAGAATAAGAAAGAGGAGGTGATCCGTCTATCTGCAAATTATCATCCTTCTATATGGGGTGATCACTTCCTCTTGTCACCCACAGACAATAACATGGTGAGCACGCATGGTTCTCATCACCCGCCAAGATCAGTTTAAATAATTCTTATTGTTTTTTTAATTTCTTACTCTAATCATCATAATTGTAGTTAAAAGGGTTAACAGTATACCACAAGTCATATGGTAGAATAATTTTTTTTTTCTTCCCTTCTTGTTATCGATATATGCAGATATCCAATACACAGACAATACAACGAATTGAAGTACTGAAAGAAGAGGTGAAGAAGCTTTTACAAGCTGCTGCAAAAAATGCCCTCGAACAAATGAACTTGATCAACACTATCCAACATCTCGGTGTGGCATATCACTTTGAAAAGGAGATCGAAGAGGCATTACAAATTATATATAATGCCCACACTAATCACCTTTATGATGATGATGATGATGATCTCTATACCATTGCGCTTCGTTTTTTTCTGCTACGGTTACAAGGGTATAATGTGTCTTCAGGTAAGCCTTATAATAGAGCTTAAAATACAATGAAGTACAGTGCATGAGATACACTGAATCCTCATTGATCGGTGTATTGAGTCACCAATAATAGGTGTATCAACCTTGTTGGGCGTCGGGAAACTTCTGTGTGGTTGTCGGGGCGTGCAACCACATGGATTAGTCCATATATATAATAATTACAGGTTTTGAGAAGAAAAAAATATATAAAGGAAGAAAAAGCATCATCCCCACTTTCAAAACATGTAATCCAATGACATGTGGCGCCATGCTATTGGTTTATCAGCTTACCACATAAATTCCTTAACAGCAAATTCGTATTCCCCTTAGTCTCGGTATTTCACTCTATTAATTTACGAGAGTTGCTATTGGCACCACAACTTTTACTATTACTCCCCAATTTCTTAAATTATTTATCACACCCCAATTAATGAATCATGTTTTTAAATGGTCGAGATCGATCCTAGCCCCTTATTTATTTCTTTCTTGCTTAGCTGGAAAAAAATTTAAAAAGAGTGGGGATGGTTGGATGAAACGATGCTCTTATGGATGGATTACCTATGTTTTTATTTGTTGCCTATGCTCGGGGTTCTCCAAGATGAGGAGATCATCCTCACAACAAACCAGTCCAGCTCGAAACTTCTAATTCAATCAGAAAGGGTTGACAAAAAAATTAACAATCCACAGTTTTTCAACTTGTAAACTGGGATTAGAAGTTTTAGAATATGCTGATTTTTTAGTGAGGATGATCTCCTCACCATAGAGATTATCCTCACAAAAAATCAGCCCATTTCGAAACTTCTAACCTATATAGGATGAAACATGACAACCATTTAATTGGCTCTTGATCCTCATCCATGTTTATAATACGCTTATTAAAGAAAAGAAAAAATATTTGTATTAAGGCTGCAACTTGTGTGGATTGACCCGAGCTAAATCCATGATGGATGGGCCTAGGCCTAGTTATGTAGAACATGAGCTGAGAGCCTATGTTAGAACAACTAAACCCGGCGTTAATTTGGGTTTAAGAAACCCAGTTCAATCCGAACCCTAGGCGGTATAATATACAAATATTTTGTATTAATTACATATTTTTAAACTATGGTTTTTTTTTTTTAATTATTTCTTGTTTAAGACATAAATTTTTTTTACTAATCAAAACAAAATTTGGCTTGTTGACAAGCCCAACCCATTCAACAAATTCAATCCGAGTTTAGAAATTCAAGCTCAGGTTGAGTTTAGGTTAATGGGGTCAAGCTTAATGCTTGCTTGAGTTTATTAACTCGATTTCGGGTTTGCCACTTGAGTTGAGCCTAGGTCAACCTTCCAACATGCATCCCTAATTTGTATTCATTTTATTTGTGCCTTGGTCAAGTTCATTTTGAGGGCATAGAAAAATATTGATAGATAGCATGGAAACTGGGTGATGAAACAGATGTGTTTTTGAAGTTCAAGGAAGCCGAAGGTGGCTTCAAACAGGTCTATATGAAGCTGCATATCTTAGTGTACAAGGAGAAGAAATACTGGATGAAGCCCTCATTTTCACTACTACACACCTAACGACCATGATAACTCACCTAAGCTCTCCTCTTAAGGAGGAAGTCGAACATGCGCTATATTTACCATTTCACAGAGGTATGCCAAGACTAAAGGCGAGGCAATATATCTCTATCTATGAAGAAGAAACAACAAGGAATGATTCATTGCTAGAACTTGCAAAGTTGGATTTCAATCTATTACAATCTTTGCATCAGAGAGAGCTGAAGGATGTCTCAAGGTAATTAAATTCCATTAATTATTAGTCACCTTAGACTATCTCATAGAGAAGGATCATTAGAAAAATGTTTGGTAAATGATCTATCAAAGAGGCCTTGGATGATTTCTCAACATTAATTTTCGGGTGAAAAATACATAGAAGAATAAAACTTTTGATCAAATTATGTAATTGGATATGATTTTAATATGAGTCATGATAATCTGACTACCCCATGTGGCATACTCAATTGACTACCTGATGTGACAAGTTTGGAACCATATATCCACGCTCCTAGGGATACACGTTTCCTCGAGAGAATTTTTTACGGGGAAGTGCAGCCGTGTATCTTGAGGAGTGCAGATCTACGGTTCCTGAACTTGTCACGTCAAGGTAGTTGATTGAGTTTGCCACGTGGGGTAGTCAGATTATCACGATTCTTAAATTATTGAATTATATATTTTTTGAAAAACAAAAAGTGTATGAAGCTGAATTCACTATAAGATTTTTTTTTTAACACAGAAGGGGAAATTCCCAAAAGTTGGAGAAAATTGTAAAAATTCCCTAAACAATAGACTATTCATCTTAGTTTCAAAAACAGTAAATTAGCATTTTCAGAGCTAGAATATTTTGGTTTAAGTGAGATTTTTTTTTTTCAATTTTATAAAACAATAAATATTTTTTTTTCGGTTTTTATTTCATCTAGATGGTTAAAAATAAAATTCCTCTTTATAAAACAGTAAATTTCTTTCCCTCTTTAGCCAAAATGTTTTAATTATGAAAATGGTACTGTACCCTTTTTGGAATAAAAATGAATAGTCTATTGTTTTGAGAATTTTTCAATTTACAGTGCATGTTTTTGTAGAATAGTCTAAATTATATATAAGTATTTTAAAATCATAGCCAATACCTAAAAACTTTTATATATTTGGGTAAAACAGTTAATTTTCTGTGTGTAATGTTTGGGATTCATTGATATTTGCTTGGTAGGTGGTGGAATGATGTCGACTTTAAAACAAAGGTACCTTTTGCGAGAGATAGATTGGTGGAGGGTTATTATTGGATATTGGGGGTTTATTTTGAGCCCCAATACTCCATGGTTAGAGTACATATGACCAAAATGATCTCAATTACAACTGTGATCGATGATGTTTACGACATGTATGGTACCTTTGAAGAACTTCAATTATTTTCAGATGCAATTGAAAGGTTTGTAAATAAGTAATGGTAATTATTTTTTTATTAAATGAAAATCAGAAATCTCCATTCTGGCCAAGAATTTTAATTAACCAATTAAATTCTTTAGGTGGGATATTGCGGCCGCAGATAAGCTACCAGAATACATGTCTGTGTGTTATCTATCATTATTAGATATCTTCAAAGAACTTGAAGAAGAGATGACAAAGGAAGGAAGATCGTTCTGTGTGTACTACGCAAAAGAATCGGTATGACATATATAATTCCACCTTAACTACCATTATTTATGCAGGCGGATTAAAAGTTTTTAAAAAAATTACTTAATCGGAATTCTGATATGATTTTAAAATATTTATGTATCCAAATAAATTTATGTATCTGTGTATAATGTTTTGTAATGAATTTATCTTTAGACTCCTTCGATTTTAAAATATTAACTGAATTCCTTAATTTGAAATCAAAGGGATATAAAGTTAAATTTACTACAATTTTTTATATACATGAATTGTTAAATTTATGGGTAAATTACCATTTCGTGAGCCGAATTTACAATTTCGGGTAATTATGCATTTTAGTTACCTAAACGTGACTGAGAAATCACAAATTTTTTAAGTGACGAGATCGCAGGTTTTAAGTGACAAACTCGCTGGTTTTCCCCCAAAGGGACAATCTGCTGGTTTGTATAGTGATGATCCTATTAAATGTAGCAAAACTTGTGAGATAGTCACTTGAAACCTGTGAGATTGTCACTTTAGACCTGCAAAATTGTCACTTTAAAACCTTCGATATAGTTGCCTTTGATGTTTTGGTTATTAAAATGAACTGTGAACCTGAATTGTAAATTTGTCAAAAGTTGGTCAGGTTTTCGTAAATATCTCTGAATTTATCCTCGAGTAGAACTAGGGGGAAGAAAGCACCCCCTCCCCCATGTTTTAGTCAATAGTAGAGATACCCCTATGTTTCAAATTGATGACATGCCACTTCCACGTTTTGGTCAATGTTAGAGATACCCCTTGACAGAATTTTCAAGAAGTAGAATGATGGCATTTTGGGTAGAAAAATCAAGGATTTTCTACGAGACATCAAATATGAATGGAATATTTAAGACTAGATTGGCTATTTAACATCTGAAAGATGACTGGTTTGAGAAAATCAAGGTGTTTTTTTGGTTAGAGGATGTAAATCTGGACATTTAGGTCATTTACACTAGTCTCTGAGAAGAAGATCTAGGTCATTTGATCAAAGACGTGGAGGCATATCCTTAACTCACCTTTTTTTCGTTTACTTTTATTGGTACCCGAACTTTTACATATTTTATTTTTAATTTTTAATGGCATTTAGATTTATATTGACATATTTAGTGTTGTAACATTAAATACCAGATGAAAATGTGGGTTAGAGCCAGCTTTCAAGAAGCCAATTGGTATTATACAGGTTATGCGCCAACTTTTGACGAATATCTGAATGTTGCTACAATGTCCACTGCGTACCCTATGCTTTGTGTCCAAGCTTTTATTGGCATTGGAGAAGTGGCAACAAAGGAAGCATTTGATTGGCTCAATAGTGTCCCCAAAATAGCTGTGTCTGCTGCTCAAATTGGTCGACTCCTTGACGACATGCTTACTGATGAGGTTAGACATATCTCTAATGTCTGTCATTTGGTTAAAATGTAGGTTGATTTACCAAAACTTTGGAGTTGAAAATTGTGAAACTCACAACCATAAATTTTCACTGTGTTCATATCCATTATTTTTGTAAAAAATGCATCGAATATACAACATGCATGCACTCATGGCATCTAATGTCTATTTTGCAAAAAAATGAAGATTGAAAAAGCTAGAGGCGCAGCTGGTTCGAGTGTTGCGAGCTACATGGTAGAACATGGCGTTACAGAGAAAGAAGCATGCGATGTGATACAAAAACTTATCACAATTGAATGGAAAGATTTAAATCAAGAATGCCTCAAACAAAATCCATTCCCTCTAGTGTTCCTTAAGCCAATTCTCAACTTTGCACGTATGGCAGAAGTCTTTTTCCGACGAGAGGAAGGATACACTAATGCAACCGGTTGTACCAAAGAAAACATTACCTCACTGTTTGTTAATCCTATTAGCATTCCATAATAGGAAGTTCAATTTGTAAGCTAGCGACTTTTCTAAGTTATTATTGTTGGAGAATAAAATGTACTGTTTTAAGGTGCATGAGATACATTGTATCACTGTCAGTATATCTAATTACAAATAGAAAGCTGTGATGGAGAATGATATATTTAGAATATATCAATTAGAATATTAGTATTAAGTTAGTTCCATATCTTGGTTGATGTAATATTATTTATAAATACGCGTCCAAAGGTTGTTCTCATCCCTGTGAGGGGAGATGCCAACCGTCCCTCCTTTCTACAAACACAGTTCATGTAATATTCAGCCAAGATTTATCAATAAATAGCTTCTTCTACAATTATTAAAAAGTGATAATTCCTAGCTAGTTTGCATATCTTTTCTTTATTTTTTATGTTTGCTTAGCAAGTGCAGTGGTTTTAATTTACGAATTGCAAAATAAAATACAAGATTATTGGGTATACATCCTACTTTACAATGATGGAAGAATATTTGGAAAGCCTAAAGTGTTGCCCCATTTTTTTGCCCATCATTTTCATTCAGAAATAATATATGTTCTTCCTTCCTGCCAACAAGAGATGCCAATGCCTCCGCCACTTAATTTATTGCCTTCTCTGAATGCAAAATGGACCTGAAATCCAATGAAACTTATCAACATAAGCAATTATCTACTGGATACCTTTTGTACTGACCCAATTTCAAATTTAGGGGATAAAACGTTTAATTTTGGGTCTAAAACTAATATTATTAGGAAAAATAATAAAATTGAGAAGTTGGATTCTTTTTTGAAAATTTTGTTATTTGAAGAAGTTGTCCCAAAATTGTGTATTGATGCTAATAATAAATAAATAAATGTGGTGGCTAATTTACGCACTGACACCAAAATCGTATCCAGTCCTACCCATCCAAGTTGGGACTAGGGAAATTCCCAAATAACGGTAGAGAAAAAATAATTTTTTTTCGAAAACGATACACTCTTTATTTTAATTCAGAAATAGGTAAGTAACCATTTTTTTTAATTAAAATATTTTGGTTAAATTGGGGGGGAAAATTCCTATTTTATAATAGAGTAAATGTTTCCCCACTTTAATTATTTCAGTAAACAGTTAAAGAATGTGAAATTCCGAATGGATTTTCAAGAGGGAATGGCGAGCAAAAATCCTTCTCAAGCTCACAACCCTATCCGATTCTATTAATTGAGGGGGTTCAGACTTAGGACAATGCTGTGAAAGATGACTTGAACTCGACTGTTGGGATATTTCATGGGTTTGAAGATGAGGAATCTTTCTCTCATGAGTTCGATGTCAAATTGTTGTACTACAACCCAGACACAGCTAGTGGTCGAACAAATGAAGAAAAGAATCAGTAGAAGGTCCTAGTTGAACATGGGTTTGCCAAAGAAGACCCGATCGAAGAATCCCCTCTAAATCGTTTTTCCATGTTTGGGTTAGTTTGGAATATAAGAGGAATTTTGAATTCCTCATCCCAAATTCGATTGAAGAAAATAAAGAATGCCTTAAATCCCTTATTCATGGCCATCTTGGAACCCATGTCAAGGTATGAGTCAAATTTTCAAAAAAATTCAGGATAAATTTTTTGAATAAAAAGAGGCTAAATTTTTTATTTATCTGTTTTTTATGGTACAAGGATTCATCCAAAATAAAGCTTGTGGTAAGTACTGGTAGTGATTTATCTTGGAGTTAGAATTGTTGGAATAACTACCATACAACGTGTAATATAATCACAACGAAAATTAAACCCTTTCCTACTTTGAGTGATAAAAATAAACTAAAAATATCCAATCAATATCAACACCACCATTATACCAAATAACGTCAATCCAAAGTGCAAGATAATCCAACTAAGCAAAATAAACAACCGCAAGTAACACAAGATTTTTAGTGTGAAATCCTTCAAAGTAAAGGTAAAAATCACGGGACTTGTCTCGGTAGTCCACACCCAAATCTTCCACTATCAACAATAATGGGTTACACCAAAATTCTCTCAAGATCAATTTAGAGGCTCACAAGATTACAATCAGCATCAAGAATACTTACTCTTGGTTTAACAATATAATAAACATCATCTAATAAAGATGGATTTCACAAGAAACAAAAAAGGGAAAAGTTTAGGTCCCACCAATGAAATCTCTCAATAGAGTTGAAAAGAGAAGCTAATCTTGAAAAATAACTCGGTAGAGTTATAGAGATTGTTGCAAGGATTCTCCATGCCAAATTTGAGCCAAATCGGATAAAGTTTGACTTTTGATTTTCTTACCCTAACTCTCAAAAGTCCACCCCTTTGCTTTTCTTTTTTTCTTTCAACATTGTTATTTTCTTTTTCTCCCTTTTTGTAAACCCAAGAACAGCTGCCCCCACTAAAGAACCAACTGCTGCCTCTTTTCTTTTTTCTTTTTTTTCAAATTGAATGGGCTTTTTCCCTTATTTCTCTTGGGTGGCCCACATGAGGTAGACCCAACCCAACAAGAATGAAGAATGTTCCAACGAAGATTGGCATTATCTAGGCAACTTGAGAGATCCAAGAATGTAGACAATTGTGGGATGGGCTAAAGAATGCAATTGACTTATTAGATAATCTTCCGGTGGTAGGTGATTTCAACGCAAAGGTTTTTAGGCCCTTCCATGTAAAGTTTGAAAAATGTTTAGTTTTACTCCATTACAATTGGGATATATACAAGTATGGATACAAAATGAATCTCTTGATTGAAGAGATATATACAAGTATAGAAACTACAACAAGAATTCCTATACACATAAGGAAATTATAGCAGAGATTTCCAAAAGTGATTGCCTATATTAATATAGGAATTACAATAGAAGTTTCCCTTGATTACAGGGAGTCTTGTGAGGTCTGATATTGCTAGATTGGTTGATCATGCTAATACACCCCCTCAAGTTGGTGCATGGAGATTAAAAATGCCCAACTTGCTTATCAAACGATGGAAATGATCACGTCCAAGAACTTTAGTGAACACATCAACTAGTTGATCATGGGTAGATATATAACTGGTTTGTAAAATGTCGGTTTGGAGCTTCTCACGCATGTGATGACAATCAATTTCGATGTGTTAGGTTCTCACATGATAGATTCGATTCGATTAGCAGCTATGTGAAGAGTAGCTTGGTTGTCGCAAAAAAGAGTAGTTGGTTGGTCACGAGGAATGCCAAGAAACAGTATTTTGCTTCAGCGGCTGAACGAGAAACAGTATTTTGTTTCTTTATTTTCCAAGATATAGGACTATCTCAAAAAAGGATACAACAACCGATAGTAGAATGATGGGTAGAAGGGCAGCTGGTCCAATCAGAATCACACTAATCAATGGGATGTAATGCACTGGCTGAAGAGAGTAGAATACCGGTTCCTGGAGTGCCTTTCAAATACTGTAAAACATGTATGGCAGCGTCCATGTGAGGTTTCCTAAGCTGGTGCATAAATTGGCTAAGGATATATATTGACAAGATAATATCAGGCTCGGTTGTTGCGAGATAAATCAACTTGTCGATGAGTTGACGATACTGTGATGGATCAGATAAAGAATCTCCTTTGTCAGACAATCGTAAATGTTGTTCCATAGGAAAATTAGATGGTTTTGTTCCCAATAAGCCCATGTCAGTCAAAATGTCCAAGACATACTTCCGTTGACAGAGAAAGATGCCTTGTTTGGAATGGGCTACTTCAATTCTACGAAAGTTCTTCAAAGTACAAAGATTTTTCATATGAAATCGGTTACGCAAGAATTCATTTAATTGGGCAATAGCTTGAGGATCATCACCGATGATGACAATATCATCAACATAGATGAAGACAAAAGTCTTACTAGAGGGAGACAGTTTTGAGAATAACGAGTAATTAGCCATGGACTATTTAAATCTCTAATCTTGCAAAGTATCAGAAAATTTTGTGAACCAATTACGAGAAGCTTGCTTGAGTCTGTATAAAGACTTAAATAGCTTGAAAACTCATGGCTCCCTCTTTTGTGAGAATCCAGGAGGAAGAGTCATGTAGACTTCCTCTTCTAAGTCACCATGGAGAAAGGCATTGTTGACATCTAATTGATGCAAAGGCCACCCAATTGAAACGGCAAGACCGAGAAGACAACGAACAATCACCAATTTCGCAACAAGTGCGAAAGTTTCATGGTAATCTAAGCCTTCTTGTTGGGTGTATCCCTCAGCAACAAGACGGGCTTAATGGCGTTCTATTGTACCATCAACATGCATTGATTTTGTAAACCCATTTGCAACCAATAGGATGTTTATTTGGTGGTAGAGAGGTAAGAGTCCATATATGATTCTCTTCTAATGCTTTTATCTCATGAGCCATGGCATCTTGCCAACGGGCCTCCTTAACTGCTTGGGTAAAGGTGTGAGGCTTAACATCAGAAGTAATGGCATTGAAAAATGCATGATAAGAAGACGATAAATTTGAATAGCATGAATAGTTGGATAAGAAATATGGAGTACCTTTCTTAGCTAGTTTGTCAAAGGATGATGGAGATGGGCATTGAGCAACAACGGAGCATTCAAAATCAGCAAGATAACGTGGTGGAATGCATTCTTGTGTGGAACACCTAAGAGGCATAGGGATTCCATTAATGGTGGGAACAAAGGAAACATGACCTAGGGATGAAGTTGGTGTAGTTATTGAAGGAATGAGACCGGTAGGGGATGGGTGGATGGTGGTGTTTGTGTCCATGACAGCTGCACTATGCCAAAGGGAAGATCGGGTATTGAGCTGTGATGGAGGTTGGTCTTGAATATGCAATGGGATGACAATATTTTCTTTTGTGGCTGTTTGAGCTATGTGAAATGGGAAATGTTTTCTTGAAACTACACATCACGGTGGGTGAATGTTTGTTTGGTTTCAAGGTCACAAACTTCGTAGCCTCATTGGCCATAGTGATAGCCCATGAAGACACATCGTCGAGCTCGGAGATCAAACTTGTGTTTATGAAAGGTGTTGTGGGCTTAACACATACAACCAAAGATCCTTAAGTGCTTGTAAGTGGGTTGGGAGTGGAAAAGGACTTCATGAGGATTTTTGTTATTTAAAAGGGTGTTGGTAATCTTTTGATCAAGTAGGAAGCTATTAGGACACATTCACCCCATAAATGCAGTGGTAAGTTTGCTTCGAATCGTAGTGCTCAAGCAACCTCGAGTAAATGGCGATGTTTTCTTTCAAGTACCCATTCTGTTGGGGTGTTCCAACACAAGAGTGGTGATGCATGATTCCATTTTCATGGAATAAGTTTGCATTTTAGTGCTAAAAAATTCATACCCATTATCAGTTCTTATGGTGTGGGCCTTTCTCTCCTCCATGTCACCCAATTCATATCTCCACGTGTTATAGCTTAGTTTGGTCTACACATGTGGGGGCCTATTGAGTTTAGTCCCACATCGGACACAAATTGCCTTGTCTCTCTCCATATAAGCTCCTAGGCCTCCCCACTCATTGCTAGTTGGTTTTGAGTTGGACCTCCAAATCTATCATTCCATTCCTCCAAATGTACTTTCTTTCGGATGGTGTTGATGATCTTTATTTCACCATTGATTTTGATCAAGCTTTTTTCGAATAACCTTCTCCTATCCATAATGGTTGGAGACGACTATAAAAGGTTGAAGACCTCGGTGTGGGATTTGGCAACATTCCTTCGACGATCTTGTTAATATTCAGATGAAAGAAAATGAATAAAAGAGAAGATCTACAGTGAACTTGTAGAGTATTTTTTTACTTGTAGACTTTTAGCTAGTCAACTTTCAACTCACCCAATTCCAACCAATCCCATTCCCAACTTATCCACTCCCCCCCCCCCCTTTCATTTAGCTTGGTAACTTGGTTTTTATAGACAAAATGTAGATACCTATGTTATCATACGGTTTATCTAGGTGTTTAAATGAATTGTTGAATTGAGGTGTAGTTGAGGGCTTTGAGAGATGAACTCATACTAGTTAGTTGGATTGTGAAAGTGTCATTGATCCGTGGGTGTGGATCCGCTTTTTATTTTTTGGAAGTCGCCACCTAATTTTACAGTCTACGAATCAAAATATGACTTTAAACGGGTAAAAGGTACTGAACTACAAAAAAAAAAAAAGGTCCGGAGATCACGTTACGGGATTGGAAGGTGTTAGGTACCAATCCTGCTCGGCGAACGCCGGTCTCTACTTTTTTTAAAAATTTTACATTGCAAGAAAAAACAACCTAAAAATCAAAATAAAAAGATTACCTTCTTTATCTAGGTGAACGCGACGGTTGATTTCCTCATAAATTGGCGGAGAGCGTTCCTTATGTGAATCTTTCTACTTTTATCTCCATCCTTATATTTGTTTTCAATCTCTGAGATGAGATTCTATTTTCTTAGATCTGAATATTTTTTGATTTTTTTGAATTTTTTTTAGAGTTTTCAGGTTTTTTTTTTTAAGTGAAAAAATAGGGTTTGAGATTAGGTATGGACTTAAGGCTTTAGATTTAGAGTTTTGGGAAGTCTTGAGAAAAATTTTGGCATCTCTTTCCTAAGGTTTTTCTTGACCTACGAATTTAGGTGGAGGAGACTCATTTTTAAAGAGCTTTTTGGATATTAGGATTTTGATTAGGTCTCTTAGAGATAAAGTTAAGTTGTTTCACTTAGGTTTTATTTGAATTTTAACTTTTGAATTTTGACTTATGTAAAATGAGAATTTTTAAAATTTTTGGAGAACCCTTCAATGGAGGGTTCTTTATTAAATTATATTTTTAATTCTTCAAGATCCCCGATAGAGGGTTCTTTATTAAATATCATGTGAGTCCCACTTAAATTAATGGGTCACCACTTAAA
>NC_141385.1:39581923-39714225 GCF_017979445.1 Akebia trifoliata | reverse complement strand
CAATTGAAATATTTACAGAAAAAAATATCTAGGCCATATTACGAAGTGAACATGAGATATAACACTAAAATTATGCTAAATATATACAACAACAGTAGCAGGCTGCTGTGGAACTTATGATGCATATTGATACGTAGCTATCTGACCCATTCAACAAATATAATATTTTAAAAAATGGGTCCCGTTCAGCAACAAACATTTTGGCAAAACATTTTTCAAGACATGGGTTAGAGGTTTTGGAACAGGCTGATTTTTGGTGAGGTGATCTCTACGGTGAGGAGATCATCCTCACCAAAAATCAGCCCATTCCAAAACTTCTAGCCCCAGTTTACAAGTTGAAAAATCGTGGACCGTCCATTTTTTGTAAACCATTTTTGATGGGGTTAGAAGTTTTGGTATGGGCTGATTTTTGGTGATGATGATCTCCTCACCGTAGAGATCATCCTCACCAAAATCAGCCCATTCCAAAACCTCTAACCCATGTTTTGAAAAATGTTTTGCCAAAATGTTTGTTGCTGAACATTTCCCTTAAAAAATATAATTTATACAAATTAACTGGTCAACGAATTGATTATTGAAGAATGCACGCATAATGTTGGCTGCTGTTGAACATCAGGTGCATGCATATTCGTAGCAATCATACCCACTCTACAAATAAAATTTCTTTTTAAATATAATTGTAAAATATATAAATGTGAGGCAAGCTGTTGGATTAATATAAAGACGGGACTAATGGAACGAGGTGAGCTTAGATCCACCAAGTAATAAAATATATATGAGAGATTTATCGGGCAGACCTAACTGTTGCATTTTATTAAAAAAATCCCTGGGAGTTCTCAGAACTCCATAGAAACCTAATCTTTTGAAGTTTGTTATCCACCAAACATAACTTTATCAAGTTTGTCACCCAGTAAATCTTGTTTTAACATACCTTGGAGTGGATTATAACCGTCTCAATTTGTAACATTCAAAAACATAATAAGATGACACGGGATTATAAAAGATGAAGTTTTAAGGAACTTTAATAAAAATTTTATCAAAAAAGAAGGTTAATTTTAAGTTTGAATTTGGGAGTTCAATAACCATCATTTTCAACACTTACCATCAAGTTCAAAATGTTTTAATTTTTTTTTTTTTTTGAACGTTTTCTTTTTAATCTGAGTTTTTTAATGAAATTTAAAAGGTTGTGGTATTGGATTGCTAATTTGATAATTCATGTGGGCCCAAAGACTCTTAGTAAATCTTACTAAGTTAGTCATGCTAGTCCAATTAGTAGAGTAAGGTTTGTTTAGGTAACAAACTTGGTAAAGTAGGAGAGATTTTTAATAAAACTATAACAGATAAGTTTGCCCAATAAATCTCTCTCAATGTATGTGCATAGGTAGCGTTCTTTTGACAAAATCTTAGACAACATTCTAGACAAAGTATTTTGTCATAAATGGACTAAAAATTCTGGAATATACAGAATTTTTGTGAGGATGATCTCTATGGTGAGAAAATCATCTTCACAAAAAATCAATTAATTCTAAAATTTATAACCCTACTTTATAAATTAAAAAATCGTGAACCATCATTTTTTTTACTGCTAGTTTGTAACTACTTTTCATGAGGTTAGAAGTTTTAAAATTAGCTGATCTTTTGTGAAAATGATCTACTTACTATAGAGACCATCATCACAAAAATCAGTCCATTCCAAAAAAATTTAATCATATAAGACAAAAGTTTGTCTAGAATATTATATAGGATTTTGTCAAAATAATCCGATCTTTTATATATATATAGAGTCGGTCATAGTTACTTCTTATTTTTACTTCCTGATTTTACACCCTTGTCCTACCTTTCATTGCATGAAATCCATGGTCTAAAATAATATGATGACGTGGATGCTATATAGCAGATATATATAGAGTCGGTCATCGCTACCTATCATTTTCTTCCTGATTTTACACCCCCTTGTCCTACCTTTCAATGCATGAAATCCATGGTCTAAAATAATATGATCACGTGGATGTTATATAGCAAATATATATAGAGTCGGTCATAACTACTTCTCATTTTCTTCCTGATTTTACACCCGTGTCCTACCTTTCAATGCATGAAGTCTAAAAAAATATGATGACGTGGATGCTATATAGCAGCTTGCTTTTTTACACGGCGTGAATGGAACCTAAGCTTTACCCTACACTTTAACAAACGCGTTTTGTCCTACATGGGTTCGACATTTTGGAATGGTCTGATTTTTGGTGAGGATGATCTCCTATTTTTGGTGAGGATGATCTCTATGGTGAGGAGATCATCCTCACCAAAAATCAGCCCATTCCAAAACTTCTAACCCCATAAAAAATGGTTTACAAAAAATGGACGGTCCACAATTTTTCAACTTCTAAACATGGGGCTAAAAATTTCGGAATGGGCTGATTTTTTGTGAGGATGATCTTCTAATCATAGAGATCATCCTCACTAAAAATCAGCCCATTCCAAAACTTCTAACCCATACAGGACAAAACACGTTTGTTAAAGTGTAGGTTAAAGCTTAGGGTGTTGAACATTTCCCATATATATATATATATATGGGTCCCGTTCAGCAACAAACATTTTGGCAAAACATTTTTCAAAACATGGGTTAGAGGTTTTGGAATGGACTGATTTTTGGTGAGGATGATCTCTACGGTAAGGAGATCATCATCACCAAAAATCAGCCCATTCCAAAACTTCTAGCCCATGTTTACAAGTTGAAAGATCGTGGACCATCCATTTTTTGTAAATCATTTTTGATGGGGTTAGAAGTTTTAGAATTGGCTGATTTTTGATGATGTGGTGATGATGATCTCCTCACCGTAGAGATCATCCTCACCAAAAATCAGCCCATTCCAAAACCTCTAACCCATATTTTGAAAAATGTTTTGCCAAAATGTTTGTTGTTGAACATTTCCCTATATATATATAATAAATCCCTATCATGTCATGCTGTCCCCTTACATTTTTTAGATTTGAAAAAACTTGGGCCCTAGATGTGGTGATCATAAAGAGTTGGATTTAGTTTTAGCCAAAACAATAATATATATTAATTCGTCATCAAAATAATGGATATTATTTATTTAAAAATAAATAAATAAATCGTTTGGAATTCAATTACTTGTGCAACTAGGTCCTTAAGTTCTCCTACCTCAAAATATCAAACATCAACAACATCCATCCTCCAAAAGAACTAATTTTTTTTTTTTTTTTGATTATGATATGCAAATCATTCTTAAGAAACTTGATTTGTTGTATGACCTAAACGCCACAGGCCTATAGGTGGCTTCATGTTATTGGACTAAATAATTTTTCCGATCAATGAAAACTTTTCTTATTATGATCACTTATTAAAGAATATATATATTTTAATTTTACACTTAAAGGTTTATGAAGAGTAGGGCACTTAAAATTACATAATTAAATTTTTTTTTTTTAACAAAGCATCAATTGGTTGATGTTTAACACTACACCAAATTTTTGCAACTTTGATGATGTGTCAAATATGAGCATCTGAATTGTTCATTTGGGAGGGGGGGAGGAATCATGCTTCCATGTAAAATCCTTTTTAGTAGGTGCCAAGCCGAGCCCTGTAAGAACAAGTTATATAACTGTCATGTCATCATTATCTTATACTATTGATTTTACTCATTGAATGCTAGGATAAGGGTGTAGAATTAGGGAGTGAAAATGGGAAGTAGCTATATATCTACTCATATATGGATAGGGGAATGCTAATGTCCAAGACCTCAAGAGACGTTAGCATTGTCCAATATTTCTTTATTTTTAATAATACCCCTCCTTATTGTATCTTTTTGAGAGAAAGATAAGGATGTATTAGTCTTTTACACAATAAATGCTTGTTTATATAATAAATATTATGAGCATTTAAGTATTTTGAATTAAATATTTTTTTTGTACTAAATGCTTTGGTAATTAATGCTAATATAATAAATGCATTTATTAATGGTATAATAAATGTATTATTATATAAAAGACTTGTAGATACCTCAATTTGAACGGGCCCTCACTTGAAAGGGCCTAAAAATAGTGATTTTCCGATAAATTTGACCAACGGGGCCTCGAAGGCCCGAAGTATTAAAATGTGACATTTTAGCCAAAATCCAAGCCTCTAACACCTCTCAATGGGTTAGTAGATCCACTAAAGAGCTCGACATGCTCTGCTCTACTCGAAATATCAATTTTCTGACAAAATAGGCCAACGGGCCTTTAAGGCCCAAAACATTAAACGATGACAGTTTTGATTAAATCGATACCCCCAAGACCACCCAATGGTCTAAGGGACCCACCAGAAGGGATATGACCCATCCCACACGTAATCAACATCACCGCTCCGCCTCTATATTCGAGGAACCAAACGATCGATGAAACTCTTTAAACGGACCCAAAAAGTTCGATTTACCAACACGTGGCATTTTAATCAAATCAATGATTTCAAAAATTTCAAAAAAAAAAATTAAAAAAATAAAAATGTGAGACTTGGGATACCTACCCCTCATCTACCTCCCGCCGTTTCACCTCGAGATCCGCAAACATGCTAAGCCCCTTCGAGGCCCACAAACCTTCATTCATTTCCTAAAAATAATTTTTAACCTTACCCTCAACCCAAAATCAATTCCACACCACCAGACCCTAAAGTGAACTCACCCTCAAAAATCCAACCCACAAACAAACCTTATCCAAACCCGAAATAACCCATAACCCTCATAAATCCAAGCCCAATACACTAAAAACCCACTAACTATTACCCATATCCAACTCATTACCTAACCCATAACTTTAACCTATTACCCATTACCCACATCAACCAATCAACCCTCAACATCAAAAGATGACACATGTCCATCACCACACTATTCACACTCCCGCATCTAATCACTCATCCCCATTACCATGTCTAAACAAACATTCATCTAACCCATATCACCTCTCTCCAAATCACCTCAACCCATATCCTACCTTAACCTATCCTATCCCCATTCTCTAACATCATCAACCACCCACACCTCAACCCATACCCTAACCCATCACCATTCTCTAACATCATCAACCACCCACATCACCACCCATATCCCCTACATATCATCCCATCACTTTCCCTTAAAACACTCCAACAAAATCACCTCAACCCATACTTCCCTCATCATCAACCAACTAACCCACACCCTTCTCTCTAATCAAACAACCACCATCAACCAATCAACTAATTTCATCACCTCATCCTCTAATCACATATGCCACATGGCATCATCCCCTCTCTCCTTCTAAAATCCAATTTAACAACCTCTTACACAACCCATTCTCCTAAATCTACACACCCCACCTCATCAACCAACCTAACACTCCTTCTCTAAACAACCCTCTTACACCCCCACTCCCCCCCATCAACTATCACTCATTTCATCCCACCAAATACTCTATCCAAATGGATTTGGGTAGGATCCAACCCATTTGGATCTAAACTTCACCCATTTTCACTAATTACACATTTACCCTTCATTCCATTTTAAATTTCACACCTTTCACTTCAAATACTCATGCCATTCTCTATTCTCTCAACTCTTCATCCCATTATACCCCCAAACTTCTCCCAAACATCTATAAATACCTCCCCTCTCATCCCAAAAATGGTTACCAAGTACTACCAAGTTTCACCAAGTTTTATACACAAAAAAAATTTAAAGCTCTCCTCATCTCTCCTCAAATCTCATACTAATCTTCTACAAAAACAAAATGGTACATTCTCCCATATGCCATTAAGGACCTAAGAAGCATAGAAGAAGAAGAAGAAAGAAAGAAAAAAAAAGTGATCTTGAAGATAAAAGGTGGGTTTGTAGTATACCCCCCCTCTCTCTCTATCCTCTCCTCCTCCCTCTTCTAAAATCCCTTCCTTTCCTTTTTTATTTTATTTTAAAATGAATGGCCTTTAAGGCTTAGATTTACAAGGATAATCTCCATCAATGAGATGATCCTATGATCGAGCCAAAAATAAATCTCATCTAGGGTACAAATGTACCCACGTGGCACCTTTTTTTATTATTTATTTTCAATCAAAATGACCGAGTTACGTAGAGGTTACCGCCACTTGGCGGGGAGAAAAGGGTGCCTAACCCCTTTCCTTTTCTCCAACCGAACCGCTTACCCAAATCTCTAGGTTCGATCAACCCTTATCCATTGTGAGTCACTAACGCCAAAAAATGTCACTTTTTGCAAAAATGTACATCGGATGACCATTCACACCCACTTACAATTTGAATGGTGGCGACTCCAAATTTTCGTAGATGTGGCCGTCGTAATGACGAAAACCACCTATCTACAAGACTAACATGCCCTTGTCTTTTTTGCTAAAAGACAAAACGATGAGGGTATTGTTAGAAAAGAAAAGTATTGGATAATGTTAACGTCTCCATAAAGCCTTGATGTTAGCATCTCCCCCCCCCCCCCGCCACCACAACACATATATATATATATATATAATATATATATATATATATATATATATATATATATATATATAACTAAAAAGTTTTGGATTGAGGTGATTTTTTGTGAGGATGATTTCTGTGATTAAGATATCATCATCACAAAAAGTTAGCCTAATATGAAACTTCTAACCTCATAAAAATGGCTTGTAAACTATTGGGATTGGGTTGATTTTTAGTGAAGATGAACTCCTCACCATAGAGATCATCATCACAAAAAATCAGCACAATCCAAAACTTTTACGTCATATAGGATAAATTCTAGCTCCTTAACGTTGGTTGTTGAACGCTATATAGATAACATTTGGCAACTAACGTTAAAGATCCAATGCCTTTTTCTTATATGGGTTAGAAGTTTCGAAATGGGTTGATGTTTTGTCATAATGATCTTTGTGACGAGGAGATCATCCTTATAAAAAATCGGCTCAATCTGAAACTTCTAACCCCATAAAAAGTGATTTAGAATTGTGAATTTTCAAATTTTTATCGTTAATTGTAAATCACTTTTGATGGGGTTAGAAGTTTTAGATCTTAATTTTTTTTTTTCTTCTTCAGGATGATCACTTTATCATATAGGTCATCCTCATAAAAAAAAATTCAGCAAAATCTGAAACTTGTAAGTCATATAGGACAAATTTTAACTCCCAATGTTGGCTCTTTATATATATTGGTAGCATTCAACAACCAATGTTAGGGAGCCAACACCTTTGTACAATATGACTTGAAAGTTTTAGATTGGCTTGATATTTTGTGAGGATGATCTCGTCATCATAGAGATCATCCTCACAAAAAATTAGTCAAATCTTAAATTTCTAACCTTGTCAAAAGTGGTTTACAAAATAATAATAAAAAATCGACGATCTATAATTCTAAACCATTTTTTAGGGGGTTAGAAGTTTTAGATTGGCTATTTTTTGTGTGGGTGTTCTCCTCACCATAGAGATTATCAATTCAGTCCAATCCAAACGTTAAGTCATAAAACAAAGGCGAATGAAAACTTATATATATATATATATATATATATATATATATATATATATATATATATATATATATATAATTTAATGCAAGGTGGGCTTATGTCTCTTCAAAGTTTTTATGGCAGGACCCTCTCTTAACTAGTCAAATGCATTCCTTGAATTAATGATTATTATATATAAAATTTAATGTACGGTGGGCTTATGTCCTTCTAGTCTTCAAAGTTTTAGGAAAACGCTAAAGTATTTATTGTAATTCTCACAAGTTTGACGTGGGATGTGCACATAATCATATAAATGTGTTTCCTGACGAGTGATATGAGTAAAAATCATCTATGGTTATGTATATATGTCCACGTTGGAATTGTGAGAATCACAATAAATCTTGTGCTCCAGCACGACTCAAGTTTTTATGGCTGGATCCCATCCTAGCTAGTTAAACTTATTCTTTGAATTAATGACATTGTCTCTATTAACAGCAAAACTTGCTCAGGCCACCTTAGGATCGTTCAAGAATGAGCGGGATATGTATAGTCCGTGCGTGGATCATCTCTTTTGGATAGTAATCATCTTTTTACATACGTTGGATAATTATTTTAATGATTTAAATATTTCTTTATTAAATAAATGTACCATTTTGTGACGGAAGATAAATATAATTTGAAAAATGCTGAAGTAACATTAAAATTGACATCAATTTACACATTGTTGATGTGGATGTATGTACGAATCATAGACACTTGTCATCTAGATACAAGTAAAAACCATCTATGGCTATGTGTGCACTTCCACATCAGGAATGTGAGAATCCAAGTCAATTTTAATGTTACTCCGGCACAACTCATAATTTTTTGAAGGAAAATACTGGAATGACACAAACGGAGACACAGAGGTGACGCGCACATAACTGTTGATGCTTTTTACTCATATCTCGCGGAAAAGCATCTACGGTAATGTGTACGACACCCCATCACCCCAGCATGACTCTTTTTTTTAATATAAATATATATATTAATAAATATTATAAACCAAGTTAAACTGGTTTATCTTGTTCGAGACAAGTAGACTTGACAGAATCAACTTGGCATCGATGGGGACAAGATGAAATATCGTGTTTTAAAATCATACAACTTTACCTTAACAAGTCTCATCAATACTATTTGTTTTTTGTTAGACTGGAATTACTTAATTGGTGATGTCGATATATCAAGATGATGATGTCGTGATGACCAATATTCACTCCTATAAATTGAAGAATGACCCTCTCATTTTGTATAGCTTAATTTTGTAGAGAGAGAGATTTCTTGCATATAGAGAATGAGTTCACCCTTGATTTGTTCTCCCATTTCTCCTGAGAATAAGAAAGAGGAGGTGATCCGTCTATCTGCAAATTATCATCCTTCTATATGGGGTGATCACTTCCTCTTGTCATCCACAGACAATAACATGGTGAGCATGCATGGTTCTCATCACCCGCCAAGATCAGTTTAAATATTCTTTTGTTTTTTTTTAATTTCTTACTCTAATCATCATAATTGTAGTTAAAAGGGTTAACAGTATACCACAAGTAGTCATTTGGTAGAATAATTTTTTTTTTTCTTCCCTTCTTGTTATTGACATATGCAGATATCCAATACACAGACTATACAACGAATTGAAGTGCTGAAAGAAGAGGTGAAGAAGCTTTTACAAGTTGCTGCCGAAAATCCCCTCGAACAAATGAACTTGATCAACACTATCCAACATCTCGGTGTGGCATATCACTTTGAAAAGGAGATCGAAGAGGCAATACAAATTATATATAATGCCCACACTAATCACCTTTATGATGATGATGATGATGATGATCTCTATACCATTGCGCTTCGTTTTTTTCTGCTACGGTTACAAGGGTATAATGTGTCTTCAGGTAAGCGTTATAGAGCTTAAAATACAATGCAGTACAGTGCATGAGATACACTGAATCCTCATTGATCAGTGTATCGAGTCACCAATAATAGTTGAATTAACCTTGTTGGGCGTCGGGAAACTTCTGTGGGGTTGTTGGGGCGTGCAACCACATGGATTAGTCCGTATATATAATAATTACAGGTTTTAAGAAGAAAAATATATATATAAAGGAAGAAAAACCATCATCCCCACTTTCAATACATGAAATCCAATGACATGTGGCGCCATGCTATTGGCTTATCAGCTTACCACATAAATTCCTTAACAGCAAATTCGTATTCCCCTTCGTCTCGGTATTTCACTCTATTAATTTACGAGAGTTGCTATTGCACCACAATTTTTACTAATACTCCCCAATTTCTTAATTATTTATCACACCCCAATTAATGAATCATGTTTTTAAATGGTCGAGATCGATCCTAACCCGTTATTTATTTCTTTCTTGCTTAGCTGGAAAAAAATTAAAAAAGAGTGGGGATTGTTGGATGAAACGATGCTCTTATGGATGGATTACCTAAGTTTGTATTTGTTGCCTATGCTCGGAGTTCTCTATGATGAGGAGATCATCCTCACAACAAATCTGTCCAGCCCGAAACTTCTAATCCAATCAGAAAAGGTGTACAAAAAAATTAACAATCCATAGTTCTTCAACTTGTAAACTGAAGTTTTAGAATATGCTGATTTTTTAGTGAGGATGATCTCCTCACCATAGAGATTATCCTCACAAAAAATCAGTCCATTTCGAAACTTCTAACCCATATAGGATGAAACATGACAACCATTTAATTGGCTCTTGATCCTCATCCATGTTTATAATACGCTTATTAAAGAAAAGAAAAAATATTTGTATTAAGGCTGCAACTTGTGTGGGGTGACCCGAGCTGCCTAGTTATGTAGAACATGAGCTGAGAGCCTATGTTAGAACAACTAAACCCGGCGTTAATTTGGGTTTAAGAAACCCAGTTCAATCCGAACCCTAGGCAGTATAATATATAAATATTTTGTATTAATTACATATTTTTAAACTATGGTTTTTTTTTTTTTTTTTAATTATTTCTTGTTTAAGATATAAAACTTTTTTAACTAATCAAAACAAAATTTGGCTTGTTCAACAAGCGCAACCCATTCAACAAATTCAATCTGAGTTTACAAGCTCAAGCTCAGGTTGAGTTTAGGTTAATGAGGTCAAGCTTAATGCTTGCTTGCGTTCATTAACTCGATTTCGGGTTTGCCACTGGAGTTGAGCCTAGGTCTACCTTCCAACATGCATCCCTAATTTGTATTCATTTTATTTGTGCCTTGGTCAAGTTCATTTTGAGGGCATAGAAAAATATTGATAGATAGCATGGAAACTGGGTGATGAAACAGATGTGTTTTTGAAGTTCAAGGAAGTCGAAGGCGGCTTCAAACAGGACTTAGTTAACGATGCAAGAGGCATGCTATATCTATATGAAGCTGCATATCTTAGTGTACAAGGAGAAGAAATACTGGATGAAGCCCTCATTTTCACTACTACACACCTAAAGACCATGATAACTCACCTAAGCTCTCCTCTTAAGGAGGAAGTCGAACATGCGCTATATTTACCATTTCACAGAGGTATGCCAAGACTAAAGGCGAGGCAAATATCTCTATCTATGAAGAAGAAACAACAAGGAATGATTCATTGCTAGAACTTGCAAAGTTGGATTTCAATCTATTACAATCTTTGCATCAGAGAGAGCTGAAGGATGTCTCAAGGTAATTAAATTCCATTAATTATTAGTCACCTTAGACTATCTCATAGAGAAGGATCATTAGAAAAATGTTTGGTAAATGATCTATCAAAGAGGCCTTGGATGATTTCTCAACATTAATTTTCGGGTGAAAAATACATAAAAGAATAAAACTTTTGATCAAATTATGTAATCGGATATGATTTTAATACGAGTCGTGATAATCTGACTACCCCACGTGGCATACTCAATCGACTACCTGATGTGACAAGTTTGGAACCATAGATCCATGCTCCTAGGGATACACGTTCCCTCGAGACAATTTTTTATGGGGAAGTGCAGCCGTGTATCTTGAGGAGTGCAGATCTACGATTCCTGAACTTGTCACGTCAAGGTAGTTGATTGAGTTTGTCACGTGAGGTAGTCAGATTATCACGATTCTTAAATTATTGAACTATATATTTTGTGAAAAACAAAAACTGTATGAAGCTGAATTCACTATAAGATTTTTTTTTTTTTAACACAGAAGGGGAATTCCCAAAAGGTGGAGAAAATTGTAAAAATTCCCTAAACAATAGACTATTCATCTTAATTTCAAAAACAGTAAATTAGCATTTTCAGAGCAAGAATATTTTGGTTTAAGTGTGATTTTTTTTTTTTTTTTTTTTAATTTTATAAAAAATAAATATTTTTTTTGGGTTTTTTTTCATGTAGATGGTTAAAAATAAAATTCCTCTTTATAAAACAGTAAATTTATTTCCCTCTTTAGCCAAAATGTTTTAATTATGAAAATCGTACTGTACCCTTTTTGGAATAAACATGAATAGTCTATTGTTTTGAGAATTTTTCAATTTACAGTGCATGTTTTTGTAGAATAGTCTAAATTATATATAAGTATTTTAAAATCATATCCAATACCTAAAAACTTTCATATATTTGGGTAAAACAGCTAATTTTCGGTGAGTAATGTTTGGGGTTCGTTGATATTTGCTTCATAGGTGGTGGAATGATGTCGACTTTAAATCGAAGCTACCTTTTGCTAGAGATAGATTGGTGGAGTGCTACTTTTGGATTCTGGGGGTTTATTTTGAGCCTCAATACTCCATTGGTAGGAGGTTTATGACCAAAATAATCTCAATCACATCTGTGATAGATGATATTTATGATGTATATGGTACAGTGGAAGAACTTCAATTATTTACAGACGCAATAGAAAGGTTTGTAGTTGGGTGATAATTAATTAGTTATTTTGTTTTTGTGTGATGCTTCAATCATTCTTAAATAACAAATTGTTCAAATTATCTAGGTGGGATGCTGCGGCCAAATAAGCTACCAGAATACATGAATGTGTGTTATCTAGCATTATTGGATGTCACCAAAGAACTTGAAGAAGCGATGATGAAGGAAGAAAGATTGTACTGGCGTGTACTATGCAAAGGAAGCGGTATGGGTATATATATTCTATTCCTACTTCCTCGTAACTTTCCATGATATTATAACTATAGCTAATGAAGTCATATTGCTTTGATTTTGTCAATAACAGATGAAAAGGTTGGTTAGAGCCTATTTTGCTGAAGCCAAATGGTTTAGTTCAGGTTACATGCCCACGTTCGACGAGTATCTGAGTGTTGCTACAATGACTGCTGGGTACCCTATGCTTTCCATCCAATCCTTAATTTTCATGGGAGAAGTCGCGACAAAGGAAGCATTTGATTGGGCGACCGGTGTCCCAAAGATTGTTAGGTCTTCTGCTCTAATTGCTCGATTCCTTGATGATGTCCGAACTGATGAGGTCTGACATACAAGGATAGACAAGAATTTAATTTCATTTTGTTTGCATGCATTCGATTCTCGTTTTGATCACATATGAACATTAATTTTAGAACAAACACCTTGAGTTACATGTGCCCTTATTATCAAACCTTCATGTGTTGCTAAAAATTTATAGGTTGAGCAAGCTAGAGGCGCAGCTGCTTCGAGTGTTCTGTGCTACATGAAGGACTATGGTGTTTCGGAGAAAGAGGCGTGTGAGGAGATAAGAAAATTTGTTACAATTGCATGGAAAGACATAAACCAAGAATCCCTTGAACAAAATCCATTTCCTCTACCTATCCTTAAGCCAATTCTCAACTTTGCCCGAATGATAGAAATCTTGTACCGACATGAGGATGGATATAATGATTCAACTAGAAGAACCAAAGATAACATTACCTCGCTGCTCGTTGATCCTATTAACATTTGAAGGAATAAATTGGATTTGTAACTACACTCGTTAGTAGTGTTTTTCTGGGAGGGGCCCATTAAAAAAATAAAAATAAAATTGTTTCTATCCATGTTTGATTCCAAACAAGAACATTTACTTGTAGAATTTCTATTATTATATGAAGTCTTTGACACTACAGGAAAATTTATATATAGAGACGAGATTTAGCGATTGCCAAATGATTGTTGTCTGTGTAGAGGACTATAGCGACGGATCGAAAAAGGGACCGTCAGTGTAGAGTTAATTCTCCCATTTTTTCCTCGTTTTCTATTTCCTTAAAGCAAACGAGTTTTTTCCCTCAATTTCTATTTTCTTTTGACCAAACGAAAATCAAATAATCAAGTTAAGCATTTTTACACAAAATCAATCTTGTATTTCTCTTGATCTCCTCTTCTGGAGTGCTAGTTCATCATTTGAAATGGAATCTAAGGTTGAGAGTCAATCCAAAACCTCACAACTCCCTCACGTAGATTGTTCGAGCAATCACTCTCTCGAATCAAAACCTCACAACTCCCTCACCCAGATTGATTGAGCAAGTTCGCCCTCTCTCTCGATCTCTTCTAGTTCTTTTGCTAAAACGAATCAAATTGGCAGAGATATGGGGTTTCTCATTGATGTCATTGTCTGGATGGATCTTAAGAATAGGACGACATGAGTCATGTGATATGAATTGATTTATTTTATCATTCTATATGATTTGATTTGATGTTTTCCTACATTTTAAAATCTATGCCATAAAACACAGTTGTTGCCGTGCCTTTTTATCTCAATCTTTATCCCCCATAAACAAAGTATGTGGAGGAAAATTTTATTATCTTTTCTCTCCTCAACATTTCAAGAATAACCCTAACTTTGTTGCTTTTTTCCCTTCTACTCATTTTCAATAATATCCCTCCAACTTTACTCATATGGGTAGCAATGTAACAATGACTCGAAAACCACAAGAAATCAGTGGGTCTGGGTCAAGTTTAATTGGATTTGGGTTACAATAGTGTTAACCTATTTATCACGATAATTAAATGGGTCATATTTAGGTTAGAGACATCAACCCGTTTTGACACATTTAATTATTGTGCCACTAAAGTATTGTTTTAAATCATGAAACATTGGACATATCCCAAATATCAACAACTATTTAAGGTTTTTAAAATTATCCAGTTTTACTAGAAATTTGTAGAACTTTTTCATAATACATTTTAGTGTAATTTCATAAAATATAGAGGGTGTTTTAAGATATTTTTAAAATAATTAAGGGTTAAATTTTTAGTTTGGGAAAGAAAAACATTTTCCTTACTAATTTAATAAGATAATTTTCCTGATCACATTATCTGGTGGCATTCAAAAACTTTTTTTCCGATGTCCCAAGGATGTATTAGAGGACAAAATTTTAAGAAAGTTGGAATTTTTTTAATTTGGTGGCAGAAATGGAACTTAGTTTTTCAACTCAAGATTAGAATTTTACTGAATGGTAGAGAGATTAGTTGCAATGGGAAAGTAGAATCTTGTGTCTTTGGTAGGATTTCATTTTCCCCCTTTTTGGTGTTACACTAATCTTCTATAGGATCTGCAATTTTCAGCAATACTTAAAAAATTGTGACACAAATACTAATAGTGTGGTTTCGCCAATCCAACCCTAGGGTTGGACAATTTAAGTCATATAACAAAGGCATCTTCTACTGTAAAAAGAAAATCTCGAGATATTATTTTGATGGTGGATGCGACTTTGTAAGGCTTTTTTTTTCCTTACTAAGTTAGTAAGGCTAGTCGGACTCAATCAAAAATGACCTTGACCCTCCTAATTATCAATTAGAGAGGGGGTTTTTTTTTTTACCCTAAGAAACAAATGGTGATTTTATGAGATACCCATCCAAGGTTTCTAAATGATTAATACTGGAGTGACCTCAATGGGGGACTTTTTGATGTGGTGGCGCGCGCATGCTCATAGATATGTTTTCTCCGAATTATAAGTAAAACACATCTACGGACATGCGCGCGCCACCATGTCAAGATGTACTGTGGCGCCCCGCCGAACACTAACACAAATCCCCATGTCAGATCTCGAGGTACTAGGTGACACCTCGAAATTTTGGCATGGTCTCTTCTGTTTATGTTAACATTCCAAGGCGTATAACCTGCACCTAATAAACGACATACAATCCTGCATATATACACATAAAATAGAATACTAGCGGAAGCTTATACACATCTAATATCGTACGATAGATCAGAGTGCGGAAGAAGAAAATTTATATACAGGATTATACAGAGATTTTCTCATTCTAATAAAAGTCCTAACGTTCAAGATAGAATCCATAAGACTACCTGGGGGAACTGACACCACTAGGGGATATAGCCCTAATACTTACCAGGTGACGGACTCTGATTATCTACCTGACCAACCAGATGATCCTCATTCATGCTCTATACTTGCCTTGCCAAGCTCTGAATCTGAAACTAAAAAAATAGAGAAGGAATGAGTGAGTAACAATGGTTACCTAGTAAGGAATAACACAATTTCTGCCAATAACCTCTTCTAACATGAACGAATAAGCATACTAAATCATTTTAAAATATACAAAATTTTACAGAATAAACTACGATTAACTGGTACATATAGTCAGGGATGAACAACTAAACATTTTAAAACTCACATTACATCGATCAGCAGTACTCACTATAACATTCTCTTTTTATACAAATCTAATTGATCAAATGGAAACAATAAACATGGATTTCATTTTATATATCAAAATAAACAACAGATACATAATACACAATGGTGGAGTATTGGAATTAGAGAGTTGGGATTCACGATTGGATCGCTCCCAGTCGGGACATGATGTTACAATTCTTCTCTGGCTTTTAGTTTCTGATTTTGTGGCTGGTCGCTGTTTACCACGCTTGGTTGACCATTTATCCGGCTCAGGTTGGCCGTTTGACGTGACCGTAAGCAATGGGTCTCTTTTCGATGTGTCAGAACGTTCGACTACTATATATTGTTAGTGATCATTGACCAATCATCTTCGTTTATGCCCATTAGGCGTACATGTGATTCTCAAATATACAAACCATTGGTATATGACCACCTTTACATTACAAGTTCACTGGTAAAGATAGAGAGGAATAAATCCGAATTCCAGTTGTGACTCCACTCTCATACGCGTCCCATACCACGTATGAGCTTGGTGGTCCCTACCGTACATCCCAAGATAGTACACCACTCCGGATGATATGATGCACTATCCCTTCAGGCATTCACAAACTCTTTAACAGCTCACAAAATAGTTACATATATATATTATTTTCATTTGAAAATAAAAGAGAAATTAACAATACAAGGTTAAGAATAGATATCCAGTTTCCTACCATGCAAGTGTGGCCACCCGGCCTAAAATAAATAGCAAACGAAAACGTAAACAGCGCCTCACGCTAACAGAAAGTAAATAAACATGCAACCAACAATATTATCCCTGGATATCTGTTCACCAACCTGCACACATCACAACAACGTAAAATGCAGACATCACCCCTCAGGTGTGACTCTAACATTTTACCGTTTCATACCCTTTTTCCCCTTTTTTTCGATTTTTACAATTTTCAATCTCTTCATAAAATATCCATTTTTTTATATTCATTATCTCAATATGAGTTCATTGAATATTAAATCACATTTTTCAACTATAGAATTTATTTCTATCAATAATATTGAAAAAAAAATACAAATTTCATATCAAAACAGGGTCCGAGCAATGCACAAGACCCAATTTATGGAAATAACCCATTAAAATACCCTACCCACGTATAATTTGTTAAAAATACAATTAAACATATCAATCATGCAATTTCTGGCGTGAATTTTTAAAATAACAAAAGAATTCTACATTTCGGAAATACATCCAAATTTTTTTTTCAATAAAATCCTAAATGCAATTTTCACATTTACGATTACTAATAGAAATTGAGAGTTCCTTACAATGTCTAGGTGAAAGGATCAAAGCGTGTGCACAGAAATCGAGGCGATCGGCACGGAAATCAAGATGGACCGAACTTCGAAGTGGCCGATTTTTGAAATGGACTTAGTGGTTTCGAAGATCTCGATGCGCTCGTCTCTTCTCCCTTCTACGGCGAAAGACGGTTTGACCCCGAAACCGATGAAAACCGAGGTCGAAGTTACGAAATTTCCGTATAAAAATACGGCTGATTTTTGACTATACGGGGTGAAAAAGATGAGAAAATGAAAGGAATTTGGTTGGGTTATGTAGAGAATGAGGCTGCGGACGTTTCTCCCTTCTGCGTCGGAAGACAATTTGACCCCGAAACGAACGAAATCCGAAGTCAAAGTTTCGAAATTTTTGTATCCAAATACGACTGATTTTTGACGATATTGAATGAAAAAGAAAATGAAATGGAAAGAGGATGGGTGGGTTTTGTAGAGAACGCAGCTGCGAATCTTTTTCTCTTCTGCGACGATCGTCGAAAGTGCACCGTTTGTGAGAGATCTGAGGTGGAAGATCAGAAGAAAAACGATTTTTTTTTTCGTTTATTATGTCGCGCGACTGTATTGACGAGTTGGGGAAGATGACATAAAAAAAAATTAAAAATATTATTTAAATAAAATGTGGGACGAATTCGGTATTTTGTCAATTGTTTTGATCGATGATAACTTGATCATCCGAACTCCAAAACTGACAAATAAATACTCTATTTCACCTAATTTTTCGTTTTAGATCTAATGGTATAGTCAATTTCTACAAATTATGTCTTTATCAAAAATTTATATTTTTGGCTTGAGGTGACCCTTGAACTTGATGTCGTTTTCGTTTTTAACGATAATTCGACTTCCTGATATCCAAAAATGACAAATAAATAGTCTATGTTGAATAGTTTTTCGTTATAAACCCAATGGTATAATCGAATTTTAAAAATTATTGCTCTAACAAAAAATCACTGTTTTAGCCTGGTCCGACCCGGTAATCGAGGATTTTGCAACTTTTATATTCGGACTTGCATTTGAGCGTGCTTACAGGCTAAATTATGTTTTTCGATCATTTTGAATCTAATGGTGAGGTCAGATTCCATTAAAAATGATCAGAAGTATCCTAAAGTTTTACCCCTAAATCCCACTTTCAAGATTTTCTTAAAATTTCACTATTTATTTTTTCCTCGAGATACGAATTAAAAATTCGAGGTGTTACATTCTCCCCCTTAATAAAAATTTCGTCCTTGAAATTGAAATCATACTTATCAAACTTTGTCGCGATTCCACTAACACGACATGTATAATAAACACTACCTATTTTCGATTACTATCTATTTTTAGTCCCAAGCCAATCTCATTTATAACTCGTAGACTTATGTCTCCCATATTTTGTCAGCCCAATAAATTCATTAATTGATCATTATATTTTAAACCCATACTCCAACTAATCCATTATTTGTATAATCCTAAGATTACAATCAATTTACCTTGTATCACTTCCCCATCAATGTCTATCAACCACAATCCTTTCACATCTTATTTAATCTTCATCTTTATTTATCTTATCAATTACACCGTCTATTATGTTTTACTCATATTTACTATAAATATTACTCCTCAATGCATAGTCTTACCGTAAACACACTACTATCTTTATATTCAATTCAATATTACATTTCTACTTATTGCGATATTTCCTCAAAACCTCTGTCATAACCTTTATAATTTAAAATCTTACTCGAGGGGATAAATCCTACATTTATTTTCTCACAATTCCATTAAGTCACCATTAATGTAACATTATCACAAGATTATTCTTTCTCACATTTTACATCGACCCACCTCCTAACTAATACTCTACTAAATCTTTTTAGGATGGATGTGGGCACAGGCAGGTGGTAGTCACTGCTTCTACGGAATCATAATATTTACTTATAGCACTTTTGTTTCGATGAGTGAAAATGAGTCACAATCGAAATCTTGAAGCGAGTGCTTGTCTATAAAAAGTATTGATCACGTAATGAGAACGATAATAATGAAATCCTCTACTAGAAGGCGATCGTGAAATGAGAAGGCAAAAGAAGAGTTAAAGCCGACACTGGGGATAGAAAAATGAAAGGCAAATGATGATCTATCTTCTTAAAGAATGATAATCAATTCAAGAAGTCGTAAAGCAAGAGCTGCTTCATCTAACAGTTCAATCGTTAGGCCTCCCAAAGTTAAGCCATCTTCAATCGAAAGGAAAATACGCAACTCCCCGTGTTGATATTCGAGGAAGTAGCTCTCAACATGAAGGATATACAAGAAACACCTGCTTATCTACTAGCGTAATGTACGAGTAATTGACTAGACTATTGATATAAAGACTAGCGTACCAATTGAACATCACTTGTCTTTTCACACTTTATAATTATTCTAATACCTATTTTGCAAGTTCTTAAATGATCTTCCAAAAATCTTATTCTTTCTTCGCTAGGCCTCCCAATGGTATAAATAATTTCATTACTTGATTCACGTCAATAGTTTCTAGATCTAGCAAGTATGCAAAATCTCGACAGAATTATATGATCTAGAGGAACCAGTATTGAATATAACTCCACTTTGCAATATTATAATTAAAAATCGTACCTTCCAAAACTTCGTTGGAGATAGGTACTTTATCTTAGGTCACAATCCTTACTCGCACCTGTGATAGATGACATTTTCTCTTGATATATCCCACTTGATCACACGCATAACATGTCAATGATCTTGTCTTCGTAGGTCTCTATGGAGTAGGCAGTTGGTAGACTAGGGTCTGTAGGCTCTGAACCTACCTTGTTGATTCCTTTGGCCTTGTTGGCATCATTGGAGCTCCAACTACTCTATAATTCAGTGATTGGGAAACTTTACAACTTGATAGTGGAGGAGCTCTATATTATGAATATCTTGATTCAGAGGAGATTGGCCTTGAATACATCGACCTCTTGGTCATATTTGATTTGGGAGGAAAAGAAGTCTAAGGTCGACTAATTTGTCCTCTAGAGGTCTGTAACTCCATATCTTCTCGTTTTATCCTTTAAGCTCGATTCATCGTATCTTTATAATTGGTAATCTCAATCATTGACCTCTTGGCCCTTAGGTAGGGTTATAATCTTCTAAAGAATCTACAGGCCTTCTGCAAATCTGTTAGGATAAGTTCGGGCGCATATCGTGACAACCTAGTGAACATCATATCATGGTCTGTAATCGATAGATTACCTTGCACTAATATCAAAAACTCCTGGTGCTTGATTTCTCGAGCAGTCTCAGATATAAACATATCCTCTCGAATTATACCCACTCAAACAATCCATCTCCTAATACATTCATCTCAAAACGTTACTAATGATTGGTATCCTCGTCCAACTAAAATGTAATCACCGTCACCCATTGATCTCTTCGGCATTACATGTCACTCAAAATATTTCAGGTCTTCAAAACCCACTTATTGACCTCAATCAGATCGAAAAAGTTTCCAAATCTTGATAGACGTAATCGTTAAAAATTCTACAACCACATTCTTGTGTGAATTTTCTCAATTTGTCTTTACTTCTAGATCTACTCCCAATATTTGAGATGATACTTTCTTTTCCTAGATCTAAATATTTTTTGGACCTTTTGAGTTATTTTTAGTATTTTTAAATATTTTTTAGGTTGAAAATTAGGGCTTGGAGGTTAGGTATTGACTTGTGGATTCAGATTTAAGGTTTTGAAAAAGTTTTGGAGAGATTATGACTTCTGTTTTCTAGGATTTCTCAAGACCTACGATATTATGTAGTAGAGTTCCCTTTTTAAAGAGTTTTATTGATAAAATTAGGGTATGATTAGGTCTCTTAGAGATAAAGTCTATCTCTGACTAATCTCTTAAGTAGTTTAGATAAGATTTCAATTAGTTTTATTTAGATTTTGATTTTTTTACTTACGTATAATGGATTTTTTAATTTTGGAGAACCTTCCAATGGAGGGTTCTTTATTAAATTATTCTAAATTCTTTGGGACCTCGATGGAGTGTTTGTTTTTATTAAATATCAGGTGGGGTCCACTTGAATAAATAAGTCGTCACTTGAAATTTGGCCTATGGGCTTAATTAATTAAATTTATCTGTTCGACAAATTGAATTTGATTTATTAAGATTTCACTTTACATTAATCAGTATTTGAATGATTAGTTTTAAAATTTTGACTTTTAGGTTTGAAAAATTATCGTTTTACCATCAAAGATGACTTTTGAGTTGAAATGTCATTTTTTGATGTTTTGAAATGTTTCAAAATCAATTTTTTATAAAGAATTTAATGAGAATATTGGCTTCTGTCACTTATAGATTTTTTGGCATGAAATGATCGTAGACCTTATGAGGGGCATTTTCATAATTTTTTCAAATTTTGTGAAAATTGATTAAATAGTTTATTTGATTTTAGTTTGTTGTTTTCTAAGCGTAACGTAGTCTCCAGGGATATTCTGGTGTTAAGGGTATTTTAGTAATTTGATTATTTTTTGATGATTTTTCTCGTAAAGCTTCTTTTTGTCTCAAAATGATGATTTTTATGTTTTGAGTCATATTTTCCTAGTGTAGCTCGCTTTCTAAAGTTTGCTTACTTGAAATATCTCATTCGAATTTTGAAAACACATGTAGTAACAAATAAAACTTTAGAATATTTATCTAACATCGGAAAATACTACAATCAAGTTAACAAGTTGATTAATCCAGCAAGTACAAAAATGAAGTGTCTACAGATGCCCCTCTTTGATAAAAGGTTGAAGTAAATTAGATAGCAAATCTACTTTGGTAGATAATACGATATCTGAATGCCAAAGTTAGTGATAATTTATTTTGTAACTCATTTAGTAATTCATCGGGACGTACAGATCTCTGAGGGTAAAAGTTGTTTGGTCTTCGAGGATGAACTATCACTGACAATGTCAAATCTTTAAATTTTAGAAAATTATACTGACTAATGCAAATGTAATGAATGTACACGTGTATGTAATAGTGTGATAATGATTTTGAAAAGGTGCACTTTCATTTTGCACATTCATGAAGGGAGGATAACAAACTTAATAATGAAAAGAAAGCTGAGTAAGATAACTGAGCAAAAAATCTTAAAAAAAACCTCGGTAAAGTCTGAGTAGGGTTTAAATAAGTCTAAGCAAAATCTGATATAAGGTTTGAGCAAAATCTGAGTAAGATCTGGGCAAAGTCTGAGTAAATCTGAGCAAAATCTGAATATAATTTGAGTAATATATGAGTAAGGTTTTGAAAGCGCCCTCGATCCGTTGGTTGCACGGATCCACTTTTGATTTTTGAGGTTTGGGAGTCGCCACCTAGTTATTACAGTCTAGGAACCGAATATTGACTCTAAAAGACAAATAACACTAATCTACGAAAGAAAATACGAGTCCGGGGATCACATTACGGGGTTGGAAATTGTTAGGCACCAACATCGCCTAGCAAATGCCGGTCTCTACTATTCCCCAAAGAAGATTACATTGCTAAAGGACCTGAAACAAATAAATGAAATAATAAAAAATAAATAAAAAAGTTTACCTTGATGATCGCAACAATGGTTCCCTCAGAACTGACGAATAGATTCCTTGCTTGTAATTCCTTACTTCATTTTCGTCATTGGATCTGCTTCTAATCTTCTAAGATGAAGTTTCTTCCTAAATCTAAGTGTTTTTTTATTTTTGAAGAATTTTTGGGTGTTTTTAAAAGGATTTTTGAGTGTTTTTTTAGCTAAAATTGGGGTATGGATATTAGGTAAGGAGTTAGAACTTCAAAATTAGGGTTTTGAAAAGATTGGGGAGGCTTCTTGACCTATTTTTTCTAGGATTTTCTCTTGGATACGAAAATAGGTTGTAGAGTCCCTTATTTATAAATTTTTTTAAGTGTTTTTTAAATAGAGTTAGTGTTTAATTAGAATTATTTTAAATAGAGTTATTGTTTAATTAGAATTATTTTTAAATAGAATTAGTGTTTAATTATAATTATATTAGATAGTTTTAGAGTTTAATTAGGTTTCTTTTAAATAGTTTTAGAGTTTAATTAGATTTCTATTAGATAATTTTAACTTTGGTCTTATTAGATTGATTAGGATTTTGACTTAAGTCACACTTGATTGACTTTTTAGAATTTTGACTTAAATCTTACTTGATTGACTTTATTTTTAATTAGGATTTCACTTTACATTAATTAATATTTTAATTATTAATTTCAAAAATTTTAATTATTAAAATTATAAAATTATCATTTTGTCCTCGAAAATGACTTTTTGCTTTTTAAGTCATTTTTTAATGCTCCAAGATATTTTGGAATCAATTTTTCGTAAAGAATTCAATGAAAATATTGGTTTGTGTCATTTATGAAATTTTTTGTGTGAAATGATCGTGAATTTTATGAAGGGCATTTTCGTAATTTTGTCGAATTTTGTGAAAATTGGCGAAATGATTTATTTGATTTCGATTTGTAGTTTTATGTATTTGAAATGATTTTTCTAAACATAATGTAGGCTTTAAGGATGTTTTGAGGTTAGGGGTATTTTGGTAATTTAATAATTTTTCAATGATTTTTATCGTAAATTTGTTTTTCTCTGTAAGATGATAATTTCTATGTTTTTGGGGTTATGTTTTCCTAGCGTAGTGTGATTTCTACTGTTTTGTTTGCTTGAGATATCTCATTCGGATTTTTGAAACATATCTAGCAACAAAATATAACATTGGAATAATCATCCATTATTGGGAACTGTTGCAATCGGATTGACGAGTTGATTAATCAGGAGAATGTAAAAATAAAATGTTTACATGTCTAAGTGAGATCTGACTAAGTTTGAGGATAATTTGAGTAAGGCCTAAACATATCTGAGCATTATCTGAGCAAAAATTGAATGCCCTACTCTACCTAGAGTACACATGAAGGTGTGTGCATAAGAATGTTTGGGGCACATGTGTATGTGTAAACTACTGATAATCACGAAGCAAAGGATCTACAGTTCTTTGAAGGAAGTGTACAAAAAAAGGAGTCAAATTATCACAACTAATGTGTGTATGTGTTTTAAGAAGATAAACTAAGAAAATAGATCGAACATACGTAGACATGGCTGCCTGGTGCACCAAGCCTATAGTTCGCAAATGGAATACGAGATTTTTTATTCTTTTTAACTGAATTGCTCACATGGATTCCATTAGTTCTAATAGAATTGGCAAGGATGTGGTTCCAAGTTTTAGATTGCTCAAATTAACTTCTTAATTTATACAGGATGTATACATATTCCACCAAGCACTCTTAATTTGGTCAAGCTATCCCAAGGATGATTGGTTCTCAAACTTGTGACATAAATTTCTCATTATTTTCATTCAATCGTAATATGACAATTGACAATCAATCTGATCATTCATGTGCGGCTTCTCAAGGATCTGTGACGGAAGTTTTGTTTTTTGATAAGTAAGCATTCAAGATGTTGTTCGGTCCTTACCCTATATTAATTACTGTACATTCAATGTCTCTTTCAATATGAGATCGAAGATTTAAAGAAGCACATTCAACCTCTATCCGATCCATCCCAACAGTAGAATTTAATCCTAAACTAGATAAATAATCAGCACATTGATTCGTTTCCCTTCATTGATGCTTGAAAATTGTTTCCTTGAACTCAAGACTACAATGTTATAATTTTGTCAAGCAAATGTTCATAGACCATACACTACGTCACATTGTGTTAGATGCGACTGTACTATGGCGCTATAAACGACTAATCCAAGCCATCGTTAATGGCGATGGTTTTTAACAATCATTTTTAGGCTAACGATGGTGGTTTTAGATCAGACTTTACTTATAATGTGAAAAAAGCCCAAATTCAAAGGCCTTAGGCTGTCAAATTTCATAAAATTCGACGGTCTAAGGAGTCGAATTGGCGTTGAATTTTTTATTGTCAAAATTTTTTTTTTCGACTGATTGAAACTTTCAAATTAATGTAGGATGGGAGAAATTCGACAGTTCTAAACCATCAAATCTGAGAACATCAAGAATTTCAACGATCCTAAACCGTCAAAATTCAGTTTCTAAAAATTGTGGGCTTTTATGGCCCATCAATTTTTTCAGTTTCTATCATCAATTGTTATTTGTGACAGATCGTAGCCGTGGAAACATTAGACAACTCTCAAACCCACGATCGATGAAATTAACCCACAAATTGAGAGATAAAAAACTGGTTTCGTCTCGCTCCCTCTCAAGCACTCTCTACGCAACTTCAGGTTTGTTGAGATGGAGACTCAATCTCCCTCTCAACCATGATCTCACTCTACACAGCTTCTAGATCTAGGGTTCGCAGAGATAAAATTTCAAACATTAAGGTTTATGTTTTTACCTGGCGGAGCGATGGCGAAAATCCTGATCTTGGTTGGAGCTCAAGCCTAATCTCATCCTGATCTTCGATCAATTCTTCCTTAAATTCTTCACTAAACCTACCTTTGATTGCTCTGTTCAGGTAAGGTTTTACTTCTCTTTATTTTTTTGTTTCTTCTTTTGAAATTTGAGATTTTGCAGAATCTTTGACATTTGGTTTGAGTAATTTGTTTTTTTTTGTGTGGTAATTAATCATTTTGTTATAGTTTTTTTTATCTTGTGTCTACATATTTGGTTTTGTTATGGTTTGTTTTATCGGTGATTGGATCCAAATAATCGAAGAAGAAGAATAATGTATGTGGTGGGCCAAAACACATCCAGCTGCTGGGCCAAAATTTGTCAGAAATTAGGATGTTCTTTTATGGGAGTCCACAATCTCCAGGATTGCATTTGCAATGTTTTACCAAGAGTGAGACCTAAAATTGGGAAGGAATTGACACAAACGTAATAGAAATTTGAATTGATGTTTGTTAGCATCAGAGTGAACCAAGAAACTGGAGCAACTGTCAGACAATCTGGTTTTGGTATTTCTATTCAAATAGGCAATCTGAAATTTAATAACTTTTTTTATAAGCAAACAAAATAGTGGTTAGTAATTAGTAATCGTAGGTGAGAGTGGGTTTTAAAGATCTATGACTCTAATTCAATGAATTAGGAAAAGAATTCCACTTGAAATTTGTTCGTATCATCTTGAAGACCCATCAACCTCCTTATGAGCCATATGTAGAATTCCAGATCCTTGAATCTAATGGTTGTTTTGATCACCATGTGAAAAAGGGGTAAATTCGATGCCAAGGTCTGTCAAATTTGCTTGAATTTAGCCAAATTCAATGGAACTTGATGTCGAATTTACCCTTTTTTTCACGTAGTGTTCTAATTGCATTATGTATTAGAAGAGATGATACATTAGGAGTGGAAGAGGGAATCAGAGTAGCGATGGTGAGTTTTCTCTCTCGTCAATAGAAGCTTGTATATGTAATGGAAATATATCACTAATGTTTCATTTTTAGTCCCTATAGAAATTCACACATTTGATGGAAGACCAGTAGATATTAGGAACATATAGATATGTGTGTAGTGAAAGGAGGGATATGAACACACTTGAACCAACAGAGTTGGATGTTGGCTTTTATAGTTTAGGAAGTGATTAAAGTAATTTTCTTCTCAAATTGGTGGTGTTTGAAACTTGTTAATTGCTAAAAGACAAGCATATGTATCTAGATTAAGGAACAAACATGAGAGAGAACAACATAGGACCCACCATGCTCAAGTAGCGCCTATGTTGGGCCATCTAGATTAAGGAACCTTGAATATAAGTAATTGAGTTTCTATTTTATTGCTAAAACTTTCACTCACTCCTAAATATTTTGGGGCTCAAACCATTGAACTATTATGATTCGGATACCATTTACTTACCAGCTAGAGGATGTACTACAATTTGGCAATCCTTATCTCCTTTGTCATTTGTGAATTTCAATCAAGTCTTCATTTCTTTAATGTTTTTAGCAAGTAAGTTTGAATCCTAAGAATTACTTATTTTTTGTAGATCATTTTTCTCTACAACTCTCCTTTTGCTATCGCTTCTATGTTTTTTTTATTTTTTGAGTGGGCTAGAATCCTTCCTTTGCTTATATTTGTTGTGTGGTTTGATGCAGTGAATTTGATCTTGCCGTTGTAGTTACAGTCAGAAGAATCTTCCCATTGTTTGTTAGCCCTCAGCTTTAGCTCGCCCGTCATAGATAACAATTCATTTGCACCAATCAATAATACCCTTGCAGGATCCATTGTGAGTACATGATGGTTATATATTACATATCAAAAAGAATATTACAGCATCTTCTCTTTCTGGTATCAACATTGAAATAACTTTAATATTCTCAAAGTAAATTGATTTTATTGAATTTCACTCTAGTCTTCAATACAACATGTTTATCTATAAGTTCCAAGAACATAGTTTCTCTACTTTTGATCATTGGAACATAATCATATAAGGGAGAAAAACACTTGGATGAGAACAACTACCAGCAAACCTCATATAAAATAGACTACATGATTTTTGGGGGAGTGGAATCCACACATGGTTACGTGATGACATTTCAGGCTGCTGGGCCATCGAAATGGCTGAGTTGTGTGGGGTGTGCATAGTTTTTAAATTACTTCTGATGCAGCGTACTCTGCTGCCAAAGATGTAATTTTTCCATATATTTATTGGTTGTTTTTCTTAATGTGTCCTCACTAAAACTTATATAGTTAAAATAGAAAGTAACATGCCAGTGTCATCATAAGCAGAAACTACCCCTTTTCTTCTTTGAATTGCATATTTATGTTATGATTTTTTAGTTAGGAATAATTTCTGTTATTTTTTGTACCTTGGGTATGATTGGTTAAGAGTATTGATTAGAGCAAATGTTGTCGGAGGTTGTTGCTGAATTAAAATAACTTGAGATACTATTTCAAAATTGTTGGTTTCATACTGTCTATCCCCTCCCTCACGAAAAATCTTTCTTAGACCAACATCTCTCTATAATCTCTTGAACATGAAACAACTAGCCATTTCGTATAGCTGCAAGTACTACTAGAAGATAATATGTATAGGTTTCTCCTCTAATTTTTTTCCATTCTGAAAATTTGTATGTATTATATGATATTAATTTGGAATGCTATAAGTTCTTCACGGGTTTCTGTATAATCAGGAGGAAATTTACCCTTGTTCGACATTATGTACACTAATTTTCAACTGCATATAAAATCTTTGAGTGAGTATGGAGTAATCCCCAGATGTACTCACTCCTAATTTAACAAAATGACATAGTAAATCTGCTTGCAAACTCAAGACAAATATTTGATACAGCTTTTTCGTCACCCTATGTGTGTGTAGACCTAACCATCTGAAATTGAGTTTTGCCTATCTGAGCACTTTCTAGGACCGACATAGGGTCTTTATGAACCCTTATAGATGGTTCTGAGTTGTGATTCTTGGTGGAGAATTCTTTAGGTGTGATTGACTTTATAAGTATTCATGTTTTGTATGTTTTAGAAAACATGAATCTGTTTACACACTTGGGGGTTGAAAAATAAAAAAATTCCTTGCTAGTGCATCTTTGCCTAAAGTATTTCAAGGATCTAGATGTGGGTTTGTTTAAAAAAAGAGACGAAAGAATCAAGATCCAAAAAGAAGAATAAGGATCTACTTTATTATTTTTCATTTCTTGTTATGGGTATATTTATTTAGAATTTGAGATTAATTTTTGTTTAATTTTTAGGTAACTTTTCGCAAATCCGAATCAACCATGAGAGCTTGTGGGTATATTGCTCCTGCGATTGATGAGAGGAGGGTTAATTGCAATCTTGCTTCTTTGGGTGTTCAAAGATCTAGACCCTCAACTCCAAAACATGGTATAGCTTTAATTCGTTTTTTACATTTTAATTTTTCATAAATATCCTTATCAATTTCTTCTCTTTTTCTATATTATAATCTAATAATAAATATATATTTTTTTCTTTTACTTTTAATGTTTATTGGGATTTTATTTATCATTTTGCAAATGAAACCATTCATATGAGAAAAATCATATTGTGATTACAAGAAATATAAGATTTAGCTAAACTACTTGTGTTTTTTTTTTTTTTTCCTTTTTTTGTTGCATCTTTTTTATCATGAATTTATTCACAAGCAAGTTATTGGTCTTTCAGAATCTCTCTTCATTTTGCCTTTCAAGCAGAATGGAGGTTTGGAAGATAATTACACTTCATGTCGGGGTAAATTTGATAAGTTAAGTACTAAACTAGAATAGAAATTACAATTTAAAATAAAAAATGTTGTGCTAAGCTGTCACCATACCACATGCACAAAGAGAAGAGAAATCTAATTCCTTAATCCATCTATTTTTGGGAGCAGATTCTATGTAGTGTGTTTTTGCTGTGGCACTTTTTCCACAATTGAGAGAGCCAATCCCTCACCCCTCTAGGATTCATGTCTTTGATTAGATCTAAAAGTAAAAAACCAAAAATAAAAAAATGGAGTGATTTTGCTATCTTGTTAACGTGGTACACGCTCAACCGTCTGTCGAAAATAGCTACAGGATACTCTTTAAGAGAAAAAGTACTGTAAGATCCACTCAATCCAGCCAATCAATCTAATCTAATCATATTTTTACATTTCAGTCATTTTTATGTTTTCTTATTGATAGGTGACAGTGTAAAAATCCACCTTATGTTAGTGGACCTCTTCCCAAGTGTACCTAAGGTACAAAAATCCACTGAGATGATGAAAAAAGATTTGTTCCCTTTTCCAAGACCTCAATGTTATTCTTTTTAAATATCTACATGATGAAGGAATTTTGATCAATTGTGTTTTATTTAAAGGGGTGACAATATGAAATGGCATCCAATCGCTTTGGAAATGGCAGAGAAATGAACATAATTCAAGTGGATAGGTAAAATGAACACATAAAAAAATAAGTCACTTTCTTTTGAAATTGGACTATGAGTAATCTGATATGATGTGTTTCCATATATTATGGATTTCTAAAATAGAGATGGTTTCATGTTACCGATAATAGCCATCCTAATATCTTTTTTCTTTACTATTTGTGCTAAGAGCTACACTCTACAGGTTGTAAGTGATAATGGGAAGGAGGTCAGATGCCAACACCCCTTCAAGTTGCAGTAAGAATGTTGCTGCTGATGGGGTCTCTGCAGTACCTTTCTTTCCTTCAAAAGAAGAATTTGAGGGCCTTTTTCATGGAGGTGTGATGGCTCTCAGGGGAGAGGTACCATCGGCACTCTTTGAGTTTGTTGCTTCTCTATAAGTTAAATGTAGCTTCAGTTTGGCTTTCTGCTTGTACTTACAGCTTTGGCAAGCGTCTGTGGTTTAGCTCAAAATGGTTTGAGAATTACACAATCTAAGTAGAGAAACTTCTCATAGATTTATTGTGTCCATTAAGAAAATTAATTTGGGTCACAATTTATTAAAATGGATTTGAGTTGGACAACAAAGAATAATTCAAAGATTATTTTAAGTTGGTTGATCAAATTCTTCTCTTTGTGTATTTGATCCTCTTTGGATTAGTTTGTAGAGAGGTAAAGAACAAAAGAAATGTTGTCTATTCTGTTCTTGTTGAATGAAAAATCGTTGTACCTATAAATTCACACATATCTGGGTGTTCAAGATTATACAGTAGAAAACCTATGAGTCATGGTTGTTAGATGTCTCTGTTCGGATCTTGAAAGTTGTCTTGTTGTTCTGCAAGTCCACAACTTGTAGGGATGGAAGACTTTGCCAACTTGGTGTTTTCTCATTAGTTGAACATTTTGGAACTAAAATGGGATACTAGAGAGAATGATTATATCATTCATGTCATGTTGTTTTTCTCAGGTTACATTAGAAATCATATTTTATTTTTTTGCATGTATACCATGTTCATAAAATGTAATGTAGCATGTTTTAGCTCCAAATATATCATGAGAGATTTGTGACCAACTAATTGTGTATAAATTAATCATGATCCTTATAATTCTAAGATTTTAGTCTCGGGAGCTCTTTTGAAGGACTACTTTCATGATTGGACTTCTTTTCATGCTCTTTACTTTAGTTTATCATTTGTCTTCCACTGCAGTATCCCATGTAACTGTGAGCTTGAAAAAATGCAATAGTTATACGGAGAACAGTCCAACCATGATCTTTTGATCGAACTCACGGCGTTTTCCATGAGACATGATGATAGAGTTCTTCTATCATCATGCCTCGATCAAGTTCTCTTTGGTAAGACCTCTAATGAACCAAATGTAAATTTTTTGATACTTGTTTCGGTACCCAGTTTCCTGACTTCTTTGGTACTGAACTATTAAGTTACAATCCCAAACATCTAAATTTTTTTCGAATTTTTGGAATAGATTTACACGTGGATTGAGAAAATATTTGCAAAATGTTGATTTTTTTTTTTTTTGTTTGCAGATAGGAACACGGCCCAGCTTTTAAATTGGCAACAACGAATTGACATAATCGTTGGATCGACTAGGGGCTAGCATTTCTACATGGAGGTTCACATACAAGAATAATCCACAGATACAAAAATTGCAGCAACATTCTCCTTGATGAGAATATGACTGCAAAGGTAACCGACTTTGGACTTGCTCGATTCTTTGAAGCCGATTAGTATCATATCAACACTAGAAGTATGATTGAGATACCAATTAATTTGGTCTCTCAGAATGCTTGTATCCCTGTTATTGTTCTTGATGCACAAGGATATTACAGTATCTTCCAGCATGCCATGTAGAACCAATCAAAAATAAAAATTAAAAATGCATTTTTAATTCCTCCATTGAATTCGATTTATAGTCATGCCTATATTCATTATGTTGTCTTAATTTGTGCTCTCAATACCTCAATCCACATCACCTTTTTTTTTTCTTCTAAAAAATCCAGGAAAATGACAGCATTTATGGCGAATGTCAAAAGTTGTCGTTTTTTCTAACACTTTCCCTACTGGCCTCATCTGTCGCAAATACAAAATTACTCCATCCAAAACGACTGCTCTTGCAACGGTTAGAGCAGTCGTTTTTCTCACAATATGACGTTGTGATGGTCTTGTCCAAGGACTAGTCCCAGGACATGTGCAATGCCTGCATATCACACGCACCATGATCTTTTTGTTTTATTTTTTATTGCAGGTTCTTTTATAAAGATCATTTTATCCTTTTTAAAATGTTATTTCTTTTTATAAATGAAAATATGCTTTTGAAAAAATGGGTTCAATGAATGAAGGCTAGTATGGGGATTTAATTTTTATTATAAAACTTATTTTTTTAAAAATAATATAAAATAAGAGCGTAAAATAGTAAAATAACATTTGAATTTTAGCCCCTTAGTGAAAGGGGTAAGTGTAATTATCAAAATATTAAAAGGTTAAAATGGAATTATATCAAATTATAAGACGTCAAAGTGTAATTTACCCTATTTATTTTTCATCTATTGATGTTGATGTTGTTAGTGAAGGGAAAATGAATAAATGTATAATTAAATAATTTAAATCATATTAAATAATTCTAATTTATTTATTAAATGTTAGCTCATTAACCTTTATATTTAAATATATATGTCAGAATCATAAATGCTTTTCATCCACATCAGAAATGTTCCCCACAATGTTACTCTAGCACGACTCATATTTTAATCAGTCCATGATAATATGACTTACCAAGTGGCATACTCAAATGATTCTATGAAATGGACAAGTTCAGCAACTGTAGATCTTCATGTCTCGGGATACATTTTTTATGGGAAAGTGCAATCATGTATCCCGAGGCCTAAAGATCTACGATTTCAAATTTGTCCACGTCATAGAGTCATTTGAGTATGCCACCTGACGAGTCATATTATCTCGACTCTATTTTAATTATTCTTACCCAACGAGTTTCTTACTTATATCGAGAGAATTTCTGTGTTGACTCATAATCCAGTCGAGTTGTAACATCTACATTTCAAAGAATTTCTGTGTTGACTGTTAGGTGAGAACGGTAGGTGCAACTCAGAACCAAAAAAATGGGTTGTTTCGGATAAAATTTAAAGAAATGTGGTCCTGAAATCATTTGAGAGAGAGAGATGCAGAGAAGGCTCTATGGGTTTGGGAGTAGAAATTGTAGTGGCTATGACGGGGCTGTGGGCAGTTTTCCTGCGGCCATGGCTTATGAGATATGCAGGAGAGATGGCTGAACTGATGGGCTCCGCGTTACACCGTATCATCAGAGGTAGTCCTTCTGCCTTTGTCCTTTCCACCTATCTTCCTTACTCCTCTTAGTCTTTCCTGCATTTCTTCTAAAATGTCTCCTCGCTGTACTTAATTTGTGTTTATTTTGCTTTCTATTACTTATTTTGTGCGCGTACTGTATTTACCTAAGTCAAGTGATGTTTGTTAGACCCAATTTTTTATGAGAGCTACTATTGCCGTACCAACTTTTACTAATGCCAAACCAATTCCTATATATATCAATAATGAATTGCACACAGTTGGTGTGGCGTTAGTAAAAATTGGTGTGGCAATAACAGCTCTTTTTTTTTTTTTTTGGTTGTTGTTAAATGTTGGATTAAGTTGAAGGCACCCTAATTATTACTAAGGGCTCCCCACACTGTAGCAATTTTCTTCTTCTTATATAGGTTAAAAGTTTCATAATGGGTTGCTTTTCGGTGATGATGATGAGGAGATCACCTTCACCAAAAATCAAGAGATCATCCTGACTAAAAATCAGTTCATTTTAAAATTTCTTATCCCATTAAAAGTGATTTACAAAAAATATGGACGATTTATGGTTCTTCAACTTGTTTTGACGGAATTAGAAATTTCAGAATGAACTGATTTTTGATGAGGATGAAGAGATTGTCTCCCCAAAAATCAACTCATTCTGAAACTTTTAACCCATATATGACAACAATTTGACTATGGTGTGTGGTGCCTATAATGCTACCCTTTTATATCTTGGGGACTGTATCCTAGATGGGCATGTATGATTGTTTCAAACATGCTTGGTTGGTCGAAGTAAGTGAGACCTTCACCTTCTTATTACTAAGTACTCATTTGACTTGCTTAGGAAATAAAATAAAAGTGTACGACATTGATCAATGGATCCATCCTCAAGCCAAACATAAGCTAGTTAAGTAGATTATTTAAAATTCTTAATTACTGTTGATATCGTCACTGTTTTACTCACAAGAGTCATTTTCAACCACCATTCGATCCATATCTAATCAATTTCCATCCGAAGTTGTCATTATCATATCGAATCGCCCTATCCTTGATTGATGTTGGAGACCACCTCTTTGGTGAAAGAAAAGATAATATATTGGCTCAGTGTGACATCCCAAGTCCCAAAAATAATTTCCAAACCCATTTAACTTGTTGTCTAGTTCAACATATATAGTGATTTTATTATTGAAGCTTGCCACTAGCACAGTCTCCTAAAGAAGTTTAGGCGTTGCCTCTGGATGGCATTGATAATGATGCTTAGGTACATCAAGAGATTTTTATCCCAAAAAACTCAATCCAGTATTTCACATAATCCTGACCAATCAATTGCATGATGCTTGACGTGGGTAATTTTGAAAGTTAGAGATGCCCTCGACGCTTGAGGGTTTCAGTTATTGGTCAATCTAGAATTTTGTGAAATCTTATATTGACTAATATGTAAGTAAAACATTTTCGGGTCTTGTTAACGTGTACGACACACATTAAAGTGCAATAACTAGACTTTGATGTGTGCCCTTAGAGCTCACGGTAATAAAACCCAACATTTTTCACAGGTATCTCTCCTTCAAGATTTACTATAACGATTCACTGTAACACTCAAACATGAAAAGGTTAAAAGGGTTGTTGTCCACAGGTTTGCATGATTTAAATTCCTTGATGTGCCTAACTAGTGAGGGAGATAAATAAATAAATAAAGGATAAAAAGAACTACGTTTGCTTCCAATCTTTAAGCAATAATATATCATTCCTAAACTAGATAGCTCTATAGCTCATGGCAAGGCCCAGCATATACTTAATCCACCAAAAAAAGGAAACTATCTCTAAAATATACTCAACCAAAGCATAGCTGGGCCAGGCTGGGCCTATTGAATGCCCCAGCATTAAGGCCCTGTTTGTTTGGGCTTTGCAGGCGTTTTTGTTTTTTGGCTTTTACTGCTTTTAAATTAAAAAAGCCTGCTGGAGTATGTTCGTTTGGGCTTCTGGAGCTGATGGGGTTTCATATTTAAGCCCGAAATTGAAGCTGCCTTAGAGGTGCTCCGCAAATGTGCTTTTGCGCAAAGCAAACACTGAAAACGGCTCCACCTAAAATGACCTAAATACCTTTCTTCTTTAAACAATATTCCACCAAATGATTTGTACCCATTTTCTCTAACAAAAAAAAAAAAAAAAAATTGTGCTAGATGGGTCCGCCACATATAATAGAATGAAAGAGAGAGAGTGATGATCTAAGAAAAAATAAATAAAAATTTGTTTTAGATGGATCCGCCACATATAATGGAAAGAGAGAGAGAGAGAGCGAGAGAGAGAGAGATAAATATGAGAATAAATAAAGGATGTGCTATTACCCCACCATTAATTATGACTTCACCCCAAGCAATTTGATTTTTTTTATTAAAGTTATGGAGAAATTCTATTGGCATCCCAACTTTTACTTATTACAACCAAGTACTTCAAATTATTTATCACCACTTCCCAACAAAAAAATTAACACAGGGCATTTAAAATAGGAATTAATATTTTCACATTGCTACCATTGACTATAAAATTTAGATGGGGTGTTGTAAGTAAATGTTGGAGTGCCAATAAAAATTCTCATTATAGATAGTCCCGTGTGTTTTGAAATTCAAAGTTCAAACTGATGACATAATCTTTCTTTGGTCTTCCATGAAATATTGACACAAAATGATGAAAATACCATTGTCTTTAATCTTAGTTAAAAAAGTCTTGATTTTTTCTTAAAAACATATCATCAAGTTCTAAGATAAAATAAAATAAAATTAGGCTTATTGTTTTTAGCCTAAGGATTCAAAGACAAGCATAAGAGGTTTACTGTTCATCAAATGACGATTGAGATAAAAGGAAACTAACTAAAATTTACCATAGATAACTATATATTATCTGTTTAGGGACTAGTATAATTTGTTTTCAGTGATTAATGAAAAATCATCAAATGAAATCCTAGATTTTTTTATAAAAAATTTGAATTTTCTTTCGAAAATTAGTCGTCTTCAACCTTTTATATAAAATAATACAGATGATGATGATGAGACAATAATAACGATGACAATGATAATGATGGCAATGTGTTAATGTCATTTTTTATATGTCCATTTTTAAGAAGAGATGCTGTCGAAATTTCGATAAAATTATAAAATTTATATATTTATTTAAATTAAAAATAATTATTTTTATAATTTTTTAATATATATGACTAGAGTATATATATATTCTAGTCATTTTTTGTTCATTCTAAGTACATTATCAACATTAAGGGTATTTTGATCATTTTACCAGAATCCAGTAATAAAAAGTTGTCAAACGAACATCAATTTCTAGTTTATATGCTTCTATAACGAACAAGTTTATGCTGAATGTAGCTTTTCAGGCTCTAGGCTTCTGCTTCTTCTAAAAGCTGACTTTTGGAGCTGGAGCTGGCTTCTGTAAAGAACAGACCCTAAAGCTCCAACAAGAAGCAAAGCAAGATAAATCTTTAATTGTGTTTTCTCTAGTTGGTGTTGACATCACCTCCATGTTACAAGTTTAGTGGTTGTGTGCCCACTAGACTTGTGACACCTAGCATATATATGATGAAAAAGATGAACAAATAAATAAAAGAATCTATTTGTTGTGCGTGCTTGCACACCTAGCATATATATTATGAAAAAGATGAACAAATAATTAAAAGAAGAAAACAACTTTGGAAAGAGGATGAAAGGTTGTGGTATGTGTGGAGGGTATTTCTTGGAGCTATTGACACATGCCAATCTTAGGAGATCATGACCGATTCTCCGAGTTGAGTGAATAATACACCGAGCTGCATCAAAATTGATATTCGCACGTACTTTATAAGAGTAGGTCGGATGACTATGAAACCTATCAAATCAGACATGACAACTCCACATATGACAGATCAGTTGTGACAACGCCAACCTGATAGATCGGTTGAAACTACTCTTGCCCTGACAAGTTAGGTATAACAACTCTTATAGTTGACAGATTAAGAAGCAAGCACAACTACTCCGACAGAAATCATTGAAAGGATCTTAGGAAATCTACGAGCCAAGAACTCTATAAATACCAGATAGTAACTCACACAAAAGGTTAGAAAAAATCTTCCTTGAGAACGCTTTATTAGCTCGACACTAATTTCTAACTTGATCGTCAAAGTGGTCCTATTGCAAGCCATCCACCGAGTTGGGAGTTCTCAAGGAAGATCTCGAGGTAGAGCGAAATTGTGCATCTATAATTTGGCGATGTTCGTGGGAACCGTTATAAGGAGAAAAATGACCAGTATGCTAAGAACAAGAGGTAAAAGACATGCAAAACCATCAAAACCCTTACCAGTAGATCTACTTCCACCACCACAAGATCCAATGCTTGCGATATATCATTTGTTAACAAAATGAGAGAGGAGATGCATAGGGGGTTAGAGAAGTAGAACGACGAGATCACATCGATACGGAGGGAAAACAAGGAGCTCAAACAAAGACTGGATGAAGGAACTGAGACGGGAGGAGCTATAGAGGGAGAAGGTAGTCAGAGGCACATGCTCCGTGCAGTAGGAAGAACTAAGGCTGATCGAACAGTGGATTCTACAATAGTAAGAACGTAGCAGGGAAGTTCTGAAGCTCGAAATCCAATGACTAGGGGGGAAGTCGAAGAGATGTTGAGAATGACAGATGAGGAACTCGCTCGAAGAAGGAACATAAGGTAGAGAGCTCGAAATGCCATTCGGGAGCTTAGGGGAACGTCGTTTACACCAGCAATAATAAGTTCTTACCCCCCGAGAACATTTCACCCGTCAAAATTCGAAACGTACGATGAAACGAGGGATCCTATGGACCATATCCTCCACTACAGGAGTCAAATGGTCTCTTATCTACAAACTCTTCTCGTCAACTTTGAGGCACGGAGCTATGTCATGGTTCCAAGGGCTGCTCGTAGGGTCAATAGCAAATTTGACCAAATTGGAGGAGACATTTGTTAAACAGTTCATCTATTTGCGTAAAAAAAATTTCGAAGTGAACCCGCTCTTTAACTTGCAACAAGAAGTCGGCGAGAGTACACGTTCCTTTTTGAATTGATATGGGTCGGATATAGGTAGTGGAACCCAGTTTGGATTGGATACGGGTCATGGATCAGGTTTGGATAGGTACGGGTCGTGAACCTGATTTGAATTGATATAAGGTCATAGACCCGATGTGGATGGAAATGGGTTGTGGACCCAATTTGGATACGGGTCGTGACCCAATTTGGATTGGATATGGGTCGTAGACCGTATTTGGATGGGTATAGTCGTGGACCCGATTTGGATTGATATGGGTCATGGACCCGATTTGTATGGAAATGGGCTGTGGACCCAATTTAGATTGGATACGGGTCATGGACCCTATTTGAATGGGTACGGGTCGTAAACCTAGTTCGAGTTGACCTTCGATAATGGATTTGATTGTAATTGATAGTGCACTACGTTAGGTCTTGGTAGAGAATAGGCAGACTTAATTTGGATCAAAACAAAAATAAACTCCAGAACAAAAGTTGTCAAGACTGATATTAGGAACGAAATGAACAAATTTTTTTAATTTTTTTTTTAAAGTTTGTTAGTCCAAACTAAAGGCACATTGCCTCTGATTTTTGGCTTGAATCAATAAAAAAATACATTTTTTTTTGTTTTAGATGATATGCATAACTAAACAAAACGTATTTTCCCTTCTTACCTAGGGAATAAGTAAAGAAAAAAAAAAACACACCTAAACCTATACAACTTTCCTTCGTGGGTTTACAATTTGGACTTCAAGGCCTCGAAAATAAATACAACTCGCAATTGGGGGTCAATACGTTTATTTAAAACATGTGTCCTAGCACATCTAGTCGGGCATATGCATGCGACTAATAGGTGGGTTATGATTATTTGATCTTTAAACCTCGATGCATACCATAATATATACGTCTTAAATTGGTGATCGGACTTAATGTGTTCATCCCTGACATTTGAAATAACAATCTCAAGCCGTAGAATTACTAGATATCGGGATTATATATATTGAAGGTGGGGTGGTTTGTGCAATGGGCTATGTTCGTAAGTGCTCGTGCATCTTTTTTTTTTTTTCATTATCGACCCCCTTACAAGTATGTAATGAAGTAAAAAGAAAGTAAATAAACATTACAACATGTTCTCTCGAATACAAAAGGAATGTAATAAACAAACAACACATAATGTTAGTAAACAAATAATTTTTTTCTTTTTCTTAAAATGATCGAGTTGACACGAGGGTTAAACCTTGTATTCTCCAATGAAGTCTCCAGCTGTAGATGTATGATTTTCGATTCCGAATATTACTTCTACGAAGGATTGGAGTCGCTGCCATTCATATTTTTAAAAATGTGTAATTGTCACCCGATGTACATTTTTAGAAAAAGTGTCATTTTTGACATTTAATGACTCTCGTACCAATAAGATATCGATCCACCCAAGATCTAGGTAAGCAATTCAATTAGAGAGAGGGGAAAGTGTTAGGCACCCCTCTCTCTCCATCAAATGATGGTAAACTCAAAACAACTCGGTCATTTTGGATGAAAACACAAATAAATAAATAAATAAAAAGGTATCACGTGTTGATTGCTTGTACCCTAAGTAGGGATTTGCTATTGGTTTAACTTATAAAGATCATCTCATTGAAGGAGATGATCTTTATATGGACCTAGCTTTGGGAAATAACATATGCTTTTGAAAAATATTGGCTAATAGTTATGGGTCCATTCTCATGAGTTGAGAAGGACCCGAATACTAGTTGCCTTAAAAAGATTTAAAAGGTTTAAAATCGATTTTTATTTTGAAAGTGGTTACTACTCCTATATTTTCAACCGAACTGAATTCTAATCTACAGGAGATAGGGGATGGGGAGCATCACATCTTAAGTTTTTTTAAGAAGAAATTAAAGAAGTAAAGAAAAAAATACAAGAGGGATATGGAGAAGAGAGAATGAGGGGTTATGCAATGATAACTTCAACTCTACCTTGAAGCCTTAGCTTTGTTCCTTCATTCTTTCTTCTTCTTAGGTCCTTCTTGAGTCTTTAGTGAAGTATGAAAAGATATTTTAAAGTAATATGAGAATGTAAAAATATAGTAGAAGAGAGTTGATAGAGTATTTTTTTCTCTTAGACTAGGTGTCCATTTTGGAAGGTGATGGGGGGGGGTATTTATAGGTGTTGAGGATTGCTTTTGAAGGTATAATAAAATGAAAGAATAAAAGAGTAGAAAATGGCATGGGATTTGAAGATGAGGGGTGTGAAATTTAGAATTGTAATGAGGGAAAATAGATAGTTTTTTTTTTTTATCCAAATGGCTTGGATCCTTCCCAATCCATTTGGGTGGAATATTTGATGAGGTGAGATAATGGGGGGGTTGGTTGAAAGAATGAAATTGAGTGTTAGTTGGGATGAGGAGGTGAGATGTTTGATTAGAAGAATGGGTTGTGTAAAGAGTTAGGTGTTTACATTTTTGGAAGGATTAAAGAGATAATGATATGTGTAAAAAAATGTATGGAGATGGAGTGTTTAGGTGAGTTGATTGGAGGGAAAGAGTGTGAGAATGGATTTAAAATGAATGATGAAGGGGGGTGCGGGTTGGTGATTGTGTTAGAGAGAAAGTCATAGATTAGGCTTTTGAGATGAAGTGTGGGAGGTATGGGTTGTGATGTGAGTTGGTGGTTATGTTAGAGAAAAGTGATGGGTTAGGTTTGGTAGAATTTTTTTTGGGAAGTGAGTTGTGGTATAGACTTGTGTCCATTTGATGATTAAAAATTGATTGGTTGATGTGTATAATGGTTTATGGATTATGGATGTGGATTTGAATTGGTTTGGACTTGGGTTTGGAAAGGTTTTATATTATTTGAGATTGGTTAAGGTATATTTTAGGATAAATTTTTGAGAGTGGGTGTATTTTAGGGTTGAAGTTAATATGAAATTAGGTTTAGGCTAAGTTGGATAAGGTGAGGGATGATTTTTGAGGAATTGAGGGTTGGTGGGCCTTAAGCGGGCTTGGGGTGTTTTCGATCTCGAGGGTGGAGCGGTGAAAGGTGAGGAAGGTGGGGGTACGCCAAGTTTTTTTGTGTGGGTCCATTAGACCTTTAGGGGTCTTACGAACCTTTGAATTGGTCAAAATTCCACGTTTCAGCAAATTGGGCTTTTTAGGCCTGTTGATAAATTTTATTGGAGAAATTAATATTTTTGGGTCCTTTCGAGTGGGGGCCCATTCAAATTGGGGTGTCTACAAGATAAAACACAGATTATCTATTCATTATCATCTTGCTTTGGCTTCCTCAACCTCCCTAATGAAGGTCTAACCATAAATCATTGCAAGAACAAATTAAAGCATAATAAGAGAAAATAAAACTAGAATTAAAGAGAAGAGAAGTAATATGTTTGTATTGATCTTGAATGAGAACATTGTTTTTCCCTTGATTACAATGCTTTCAAAGAAAAGAACTAAAAAGCTAACCTGAACCAAAAGAAGAGAGAAATAAATAAAAAAAATAAAAAAAAACAGAAGATATTTTTTGACTCTGATTTGGTATTTATTTATAGAGCCAGATTAGGGTTTCTTTAAGTCGAAAACAGTCGTGCAAAATAAAAAAAAATCTAACCCTAATCATCACATGTAAAATTATAACATAAACGCGTATCACAAATCTCGAGGCTCAATTCGTCGTCGTGGTGCAAGTCTGTACTACAACTATAGTAGGCCCAATGAGCTTGCATTTTGGTTTGGATCTCTGTCTTGGGTCCCGAATTGCAATGAGCTTTTGTAAATATGTTTTTTTTATCTTTTATTTTTCCTTCATTTGACCTTGTTATGATTAATTAACCAAATTAAGCCAAAAATCATCATTAATTCGTAAAAAACAAATAACATGGACAATGAATGCAATTATATCTAATGAGGGGATTTAAAATGTAATTATCCTTAAAGTCTTTGCAAATAAGGCCTTAGAAACGATTTTTTAAACCTTGATCAGTATGTTTAATAGTGCTCAAGTGTAATTTCAAAACAAGTGTGCCAACTTTACAAAAAGATTAACATAAGAGCATAAAAAAATAGTCTCAAAGTTACAAGCATTCACCACAAAGAAAAGAAAAAGAAGACAAGAAAAAGCAAATAAATTAATAATGTTCAAAATCTTCACAAAAGGTCAACGTAAGTAGTTTGAACCCTCTTGGATCTCCAGCAGAGTTGCTACCATTCAAGATTTAAGATATGAATAGACACTATGAAAGATGGTTTTGAAATCTGTTTGTTGACTTTTTATAGTAGTTCTCATCAATGAAAAAGGTAAAGGTCCACCTAAGAACTAAGTAGGGAGGTTCGATTGTGAGACAAGGAAGGTGTTAGGCATCTTGTCTCACCCACCAAGGTAGTGGTTACCAAAGAATGACCTTATATGAAGTTGAAAACACATTTTATGGTTTTTTTAATAGTTTAAAAATAAGGTAAAGAGTCAAGAAACAAATGAAATATAGTTTGACCTATAAAGAGAGCGAATAGACTCAATGAGCACATCATGTATAAAAATACGTACTTGTTGGAATTTTTTATAGGCTTGAGGTTTAGGTGAAAATCATCATAGATTTCACCATTTGGCCTCCAAGCGTTTGTCCTACACTTATGCACTCACTAAGGAGTGTGTTTTTTGTTGTTTGGGGTCCTAAAGACATGCTCATGGATAGAAGACATACTTGAGAAAATCCTTACGTAAGAAATAAAGTGCTAGGAAATTAAAAGAAACTCGAGACAACTTGCATAGAGGTTGAATACTCTTAGAATTTATTAGAGGACTTGAAAGGGAGAGATGTCTTCACGTGGTGAAGACTTACTCTCTTCAACATTATGCCCTTGATAGAAAGTAAAGAAGTTACATTACATAGAACTTGAACTTAACATAAATACAAAAAAAAGAGATTAAATAAGGAAAGGGAGAAGTAAGTAACCTTAAATGAATAGAACAATCAGCAACTTAAGTATCCCACCCCACCTTAGTCTTTTTTTCTTTTTAATTTTTCCCTATTTTAGTTTTAGGGTTCCTAAAGGGATAGGAAAAAAGTTGGACGTTTGAGGATTAGGGAGGTTCTTGAGAGAGTATTTTGACAAAAAATAATTTACTCTAAAAACCTTCTCCCCTCTTGCCTTGAATAGGTCTTTATTTATAAAGTTTTGAGAGACTTTTGATCGCAAAATAATCTCAATCAAGTGCACAATATTCCCTAAAATGCCTTCATGAGTGACCTTCATTTCCTTTAATACCCTTGTCACAATAATTGTTTTCAAGGTGTTGACTCTCACCAACCAAGATTCTCAAAGAAAAAAAGAGATAAAAATGCAAGAGATTCTAGAGAATTCTCTTTAGTAGGTAAAATAGTCAAAGCTACTTAATTTTGATCAATTTACTTTGAAATTTTATAGAAAAAGCTTTGGAATAGGAGATGGGTAAGGGGCTCATTGGTCATTGATCATAAAGTAGTCTCAACAAAGTAAGGGTATAGATGTCATTATTTATTTGTAGGGATCAAAGGGACCAAATTCAACGGTGAAGAAAAATGTCACAATTACCTTAAGACCTTAATATATGGTGTTGGAAGAGGATAAAACAAGATTAAAATGGTAAATGACTTGTGGTCCCTAAAAGAAAGAGGAGTTAATGGAATATGAGGTGGGATGAAAAATAGTCAAGATTGAGGGACTAGGCTAAATTATCTTTGACCTAAATGTGAGGTGCTAAGTCGAGTCAAGATAGTAAAAGGGCTTGTTGCCCCAAGTGGGTGGGTCTTAGTAGTGAGACAACTCTAGTGATCTCAAAAGACTAAGGCTTTAAAGAGAGACATGTGAAGTGGTCCCCCCAGAGAGGTGTTTGGATTCCATGTCAATTCTAATTAAATAGGTACCATTGACACCTCATTGAGTCCATGGAGAATTTATGGAGCGATTGATGGAATCCGAAAGGTGATAAGTAAAGATTCTACTAAATTGAAAGTCGATTTGAGCTATATATGATTCACCAATTGTTTTTATCTTGTGGGAGATCATAGTGCCCTATATATATATTTTCATGAGTTTAGTAATTCGGTGCCACAAGATTTGAAGTCAAGTTTTCATAGATATCATTACTCAAAGACTTTACCAAATAAGCGATCTAGCACCTGTTTCTATATACAGTACTACCACATTAAAATAATACAAAATTTTATTATTCAAAAAGCACAATTACAAGAGTTAGAGTTTTAATTATCATAGAAATTACTCAAAATAACAAAAAGTAAAACCAAATGCGTGTGAAATATGTCACTATTATATACATAATTATCCAATTAAAGGCCGAACACTTCACACTCCTATTCAAACACTTATTTATTTCAGAAGCAACGTTAAACTTTTCCTAGAATGTTTAAACATTAAACATTAACAAAGAATGTTTGGTAACCTTCCGATCAAGAACATAATTTGCGATTGCTGTAGCCATCCCATATAAAACGTCAGCAGTGATGATAGAAGTATTGGAAGAGTGTTCATGGTCAAGTTAATTGTCGATTCAATAGTACACTTATGTGGGCCCTTCTCTATGATGTGGAAGACGCTTTCATACAACTTAAATCCCATTCCAATAAATCCACCTTCAATGTGATGGGTCACCTTTGTGCGTATTCTATCGTCCATCCTAACAACCACACAAAACAAAACAAAACAAAACAAATCAAATAAATAAAATATGCAAATTTTATATATAAAAGATGTTTTTAGGATTATTATAATATTTTAAAAAATCATTATTTCCAATGTTTTGTACAAAAGAGTGAATCTGTGGTTTAACCGGATCTGACACGAATTTGACTAAACTATTGGTTTGGTTCAAAATATAGTGAAAAATTCTTTTTTTTTTTTTTTTAACATAAGTATCAAAGAAAAGAGAATCACACACAACACAAGAATCTACTTGATTAAAAAAACATTCCCTTCTAAGCCCAAGTCTAAATAAAAAATACACCTTACAAAAAATCGATTTGACTTACGAAACATTGATGTTTTTAGTATTATTATTTTTGAAATATAATTTGTCTTTTATGAATCATAAATCGATTCAACCGAATTAAATCAAAATCTGACCAATTGGACAAATATTTGGTATGATCCTTGGTTCAAAATTTGAAAATTTAAAGAAACCACCGATTAATTCAAAAGGTCTCGTTATGCATGCCCTTAGAGCTCAAGTTTAGGTGCATCAAATACACCTTTAAAAAATTAGTATTTGAGGGTATTTTTGATATAAAAAATCTTTTGAGGATTTTTTTTTTTTTTTTAGTAAGAATTTCAATTTTCAAAGTGTATTTAATACACCTAAACATGTTAACAAAGCCCTATCATATGTATGGTTCATCGGTTCAACCACGGTCCGATTAATTGAAAAAGTTTTCGATCCAATCACAGGTTCTTAAAACTTTGACGAGAGCATCAATCTTCTCGAAAACCCCAGTTTGCAGATCAATGGTGAGCCTTGGAAGATCATGTGAGCTTGTCCACGCATCTTCTTCTTTCTGATTATAAAACACAGCAAAACTAAACTTTTTTTTTTTTAGGTCGAAGGATTATTTTTCACTCTAAAGTATTGGATGAATGAAATTCATTATTGGGTCACTATCCCTTAAATAAGGGCTGGTTATTTTCAATACAAATGGAGATGATAAGATCAATGTCAGCATCCACTCACATTTCGACTCGTGAAAAATGTTGGACATTAGTGATAGACAATTTGATGGCAGCGTCATCTTGAATGATTGAGTCAAATTATGATGATGATGCCCCATGTAAAATATGCTTTAAAAGAAAGAGAGATATCTAAATCATCGACCTTTGATCACTAATCAGACTGATTTTAAAAGAATTTACCGGATCGAAATGAGTGTTGTTTTACAAACTAAATCCATAGAGCACAGGATACACCCTCTAAGAGCGGTCTATTTTTCTATTCGGTGAAAGGACGGATGTGGCTGACGTCAGCTGTATAAAAATATGAAATGTGAGCGGGAAATATCTAGGAAGAGTCGTGCGGGAGTCACCTCAAGGATTGTACCTCAGATCGCACATCGTACCGTGAAAATGTAGAGGATGCTCTTCCACTCGTATCTCGATAAAAAGCATGCATTGGTCCTAGTTCCCACACACTTTCACATCAGGATTACAGCATTAAGTATAATCTTGAGGACAATTCAGCTTTATTCATTTAGGAAATTAAGTGAGCGTTTGAATACGACTTCTTGAGGATTTCTAGCTCTTGCAAGGAGTTGGATTTAGATTTGGACAAATTTAACCTTTTAAATAAATTAATTAAACCTTCTTAAATTATTTTAAGTCTATAAATACAGGAGCCTCTCTCATTAAGAGGGGGATCTAGATCACTTTATCTCAGAAGATAAAAGCTCTCCCTCTAGAGTAGAAGAAACTCTCAAGCCTCCTCTAGAGACAAAACAAGGTTCTTCAGAGATACGGACTCCGACTAAAGACAAGATTAAGCATAAAGCCCTTCTCCGAAAGCAAAACAACCTTCTCAGTCGATAAAGCGCGAAGCCCGGAGAGATGAAAATCTACAGAAGCCTCTATAGAAGATTAAACACAAAGTAAAACCACCGTCAAAGCATCCTTCTCAACCAATAAAGCACGAAGCACGGAGAGAAGAAAAGCTACAAACGTCATCATCATTATTTTGTATTTGACTGTTAATCAGAGGAAATACTGAGATTTGTATCAACTTTTCATCAAAAATCAATAAAATCATTTACGATTATTTTTCACAAATCTCGAGGTAGATCCGTTGAAATTTATTGTCGACACTGGTTAATAAGGAGGTACTATTAATCAATTCAGGCGTTCCTGTCAGTCGAGCTAGCAGAAAAATTCATCCCTCTTAATCGAGTACAAATTTGTACTTAAATTTTTTTTCCAAAGGTATTTTCATAATTTCATTAGTATTATGTAAAATCCTAGTTAAGTTTTCTTGGAAGGTGTATATATATATATATACTTTTGATGAAAATGGGTAATTTGCAGGGGCAGATTTATAGTGGGGGCACTTGCCCCCATAAGAAATTTCAAAATCTATGGATTAGTGAGCTATTGCAATATATTTTAGTGGCGGATAAAAAAAAATGCCACTATTGCCCCCACCAAATTTTTTTCCACTCTTAGTTGTCCCCACGACTATATATATTTTTTTACTCTTAGTTGTCCCCACAATTTTTTTTTTCTACTCTTGGTTGTCTTCACATGGGCAAAATCCTAGCTCCACTCCTGATAATCTGTAACTGCGAATTTTCTTTTCATAGTGGAATTTGTGTGCACGTGCCTCAATCTAAAGGGAATCACGTATAATCTTTGTATTTTATATGTAATTCCATCTCGCATGCTTTTCTTTGTTTTATTTATTGGATTGATGTCTCTCTAGAACTTAGGTTAGTAAGCTTTGGTTGAGGGCTTTGCCACTTAAATTGAGTCTTGGTCTACTTTTCAACCCGCCTTGGTTGCAACTTGCAATCCTATTGAGATTTGGAGGGCAGTTTATGACTAGTGAGGATGGTTTCGTAACTTATAATTACGGTTAATCTGAATTAGATTGCTTTAGGCATAACGATACAATTGAAATATTTACAGAAAAAAATATCTAGGCCATATTACGAAGTGAACATGAGATATAACACTAAAATTATGCTAAATGTATACAACAACAGTAGCAGGCTGCTGTGGAACTTATGATGCATATTGATACGTAGCTATCTGACCCATTCAACAAATATAATATTTTAAAAAATGGGTCCCGTTCAGCAACAAACATTTTGGCAAAACATTTTTCAAGACATGGGTTAGAGGTTTTGGAACAGGCTGATTTTTGGTGAGGTGATCTCTACGGTGAGGAGATCATCCTCACCAAAAATCAGCCCATTCCAAAACTTCTAGCCCCAGTTTACAAGTTGAAAAATCGTGGACCGTCCATTTTTTGTAAACCATTTTTGATGGGGTTAGAAGTTTTGGTATGGGCTGATTTTTGGTGATGATGATCTCCTCACCGTAGAGATCATCCTCACCAAAAATCAGCCCATTCCAAAACCTCTAACCCATGTTTTGAAAAATGTTTTGCCAAAATGTTTGTTGCTGGACATTTCCCTTAAAAAGTATAATTTATACAAAGTAACTGGTCAACGAATTGATTATTGAAGAGTGCACGCATAATGTTGGCTGCTGTTGAACATCAGGTGCATGCATATTCGTAGCAATCATACCCACTCTACAAATAAAATTTCTTTTTAAATATAATTGTAAAATATATAAATGTGAGGCAAGCTGTTGGATTAATATAAAGACGGGACTAATGGAACGAGGTGAGCTTAGATCCACCAAGTAATAAAAAATATATGAGAGATTTATCGGGCAGACCTAACTGTTGCATTTTTATTAAAAAAATCCCTGGGAGTTCTGAGAACTCCATAGAAACCTAATCTTTTGAAGTTTGTTATCCACCAAACATAACTTTATCAAGTTTGTCACCCAGTAAATCTTGTTTTAACATACCTTGGAGTGGATTATAACCGTCTCAATTTGTAACATTCAAAAACATAATAAGATGACACGGGATTATAAAAGATGAAGTTTTAAGGAACTTTAATAAAAATTTTATTAAAAAAGAAGGTTAATTTTAAGTTTGAATTTGGGAGTTCAATAACCATCATTTTCAACACTTACCATCAAGTTCAAAATGTTTTAATTTTTTTTTTTTTTTGAACGTTTTCTTTTTAATCTGAGTTTTTTAATGAAATTTAAAAGGTTGTGGTATTGGATTGCTAATTTGATAATTCATGTGGGCCCAAAGACTCTTAGTAAATCTTACTAAGTTAGTCATGCTAGTCCAATTAGTAGAGTAAGGTTTGTTTAGGTAACAAACTTGGTAAAGTAGGAGAGATTTTTAATAAAACTATAACAGATAAGTTTGCCCAATAAATCTCTCTCAATGTATGTGCATAGGTAGCGTTCTTTTGACAAAATCTTAGACAACATTCTAGACAAAGTATTTTGTCATAAATGGACTAAAAATTCTGGAATATACAGAATTTTTGTGAGGATGATCTCTATGGTGAGGATGATCTCTATGGTGAGAAAATCATCTTCACAAAAAATCAATTAATTCTAAAATTTATAACCCTACTTTATAAATTAAAAAATCGTGAACCATCATTTTTTTTACTGCTAGTTTGTAACTACTTTTCATGAGGTTAGAAGTTTTAAAATTAGCTGATCTTTTGTGAAAATGATCTACTTACTATAGAGACCATCATCACAAAAATCAGTTCATTCCAAAAAAATTTAATCATATAAGACAAAAGTTTGTCTAGAATATTATATAGGATTTTGTCAAAATAATCCGATCTTTTATATATATATAGAGTCGGTCATAGTTACTTCTTATTTTTACTTCCTGATTTTACACCCTTGTCCTACCTTTCATTGCATGAAATCCATGGTCTAAAATAATATGATGACGTGGATGCTATATAGCAGATATATATAGAGTCGGTCATCGCTACCTGTCATTTTCTTCCTGATTTTACACCCCCTTGTCCTACCTTTCAATGCATGAAATCCATGGTCTAAAATAATATGATCACGTGGATGTTATATAGCAAATATATATAGAGTCGGTCATAACTACTTCTCATTTTCTTCCTGATTTTACACCCGTGTCCTACCTTTCAATGCATGAAGTCTAAAAAAATATGATGACGTGGATGCTATATAGCAGCTTGCTTTTTTACACGGCGTGAATGGAACCTAAGCTTTACCCTACACTTTAACAAACGCGTTTTGTCCTACATGGGTTCGACATTTTGGAATGGTCTGATTTTTGGTGAGGATGATCTCCTATTTTTGGTGAGGATGATCTCTATGGTGAGGAGATCATCCTCACCAAAAATCAGCCCATTCCAAAACTTCTAACCCCATAAAAAATGGTTTACAAAAAATGGACGGTCCACAATTTTTCAACTTCTAAACATGGGGCTAAAAATTTCGGAATGGGCTGATTTTTTGTGAGGATGATCTTCTAATCATAGAGATCATCCTCACTAAAAATCAGCCCATTCCAAAACTTCTAACCCATACAGGACAAAACACGTTTGTTAAAGTGTAGGTTAAAGCTTAGGGTGTTGAACATTTCCCATATATATATATATATATGGGTCCCGTTCAGCAACAAACATTTTGGCAAAACATTTTTCAAAACATGGGTTAGAGGTTTTGGAATGGACTGATTTTTGGTGAGGATGATCTCTACGGTAAGGAGATCATCATCACCAAAAATCAGCCCATTCCAAAACTTCTAGCCCATGTTTACAAGTTGAAAGATCGTGGACCATCCATTTTTTGTAAATCATTTTTGATGGGTTAGAAGTTTTTGAATTGGCTGATTTTTGATGATGTGGTGATGATGATCTCCTCACCGTAGAGATCATCCTCACCAAAAATCAGCCCATTCCAAAACCTCTAACCCATATTTTGAAAAATGTTTTGCCAAAATGTTTGTTGTTGAACATTTCCCTATATATATATAATAAATCCCTATCATGTCATGCTGTCCCCTTACATTTTTTAGATTTGAAAAAACTTGGGCCCTAGATGTGGTGATCATAAAGAGTTGGATTTAGTTTTAGCCAAAACAATAATATATATTAATTCGTCATCAAAATAATGGATATTATTTATTTAAAAATAAATAAATAAATCGTTTGGAATTCAATTACTTGTGCAACTAGGTCCTTAAGTTCTCCTACCTCAAAATATCAAACATCAACAACATCCATCCTCCAAAAGAACTAATTTTTTTTTTTTTTTTGATTATGATATGCAAATCATTCTTAAGAAACTTGATTTGTTGTATGACCTAAACGCCACAGGCCTATAGGTGGCTTCATGTTATTGGACTAAATAATTTTTCCGATCAATGAAAACTTTTCTTATTATGATCACTTATTTAAGAATATATATATTTTAATTTTACACTTAAAGATTTATGAGGAGTAGGGCACTTACAATTACAAAATTAATTATTATTTTTTTTTTACAAAGCGTCGATTGGTTGATGTTTAATACTACACCGAATTTTTGCAACTTTGATGATGTGTCAAATATGAGCATCTGAACCGTTCATTTAGGAGGGGGGAGGAATCATGCTTCCATGTAAAATCCTTTTTAGTAAGTGCCAAGCCGAGCCGTGTAAGAACAAGTTATATAACTGTCATGTCATCATTATTTTAGACCATGAATTTTACCTATTGAATGGTAGGATAAGGGTGTAGAATTAGGGAGTGAAAATGGGAAGTATGTATATATCTACTCATATATAGATAGGGGAATGCTAATGTCCAAGACCTCATGAGACGTTAGCATTGTCCAATACTTTTTTTTTTAATAATACCCCTCCTTATTGTATTTTTTAGGGAGAAAGACAAGGATGTATTAGTCTTTTACACAATAAATACTTGGTTATTTAATAAATATTATGAGCATTTAAGTATTTTGAATTAAATATTTTTTTTGTACTAAATGCTTTGGTAATTAATACTAATATAATAAATGTATTATTATATAAAAGACTTGTAGACACCTCAATTTGAACGGGCCCTCACTCGAAAGGGCAAAAAAATAGTGATTTTCCGATAAATTTGACCAACGAGCCTCGAAGGCCCGAAGCATTAAAATGTGACATTTTAGCCAAAATCCAAGCATTTAAAACCTCTCAATGGGTTAGTAGGTCCACCAAAGAGCTCAACATGCTCCGCTCCACTCGAAATATCAATTTTCGGATAAAATAGGCCAACGGGCCTTTAAGGCCCAAAACATTAAACGATGACAGTTTTGATTAAATCGATACCCCCAAGACCACCCAATGGTCTAAGGGACCCACCAGAAAGGATATGACCCATCCCACACGTATTCAACATCACCGCTCCGCCTCTGTATTCGAGGAACCAAACGATCGATGAAACTCTTCAAATGGGCCCAAAAAGTCTGATTCGCCAACATGTGGCATTTTAATCAAATCAATGATTTCAAAAATTTTAAAAAAAAATGTGAGACTTGGGATACCTACCCCTCATCTACCTCCCGTCGCTCCACCTCGAGATCCGTAAACATGCTAAGCCCCTTCGAGGCCCACAAACCTTCATTCCTTTCCTAAAAATAATTTCTAACCTTACCCTCAACCCAAAATCAATTTCACACCACCTAAACCCTAAAATGAACTCACCCTCAAAAATCTAACCCACAAACAAACCTTATCCAAATTCAAAATAACCCATAACCCTCCTAAACCCAAGCCCAATACACTAAAAGCCCACTAACTATTACCTATATCCAACTCATTACCTAACCCATAACTTTAACTCATTACCCATTACCCACATCAACCAATCAACCCCTCAACATCAAAAGATGACACATGTCATCACCACCATTCACCTCTCTCATCTAATCACTCACCCCCATCACCATTGTCTAAACAATTCATCTAACCCACATCACCTCTCTCCAAAATCCTCTTAACCCATACCCTACCCTAACCTACCCTATCTCCATTCTCTAACATCATCAACCACCCACACCTCAACCCATACCCTAACCCATCACCATTCTCTAACATCATCAACCACCCATATCCCCTACATATCAACCCATCACTTTCCCTTAAAACACTTCAACAAAATCACATCGACCCATACTTCCCTCATCATCAACTAACTAACCCACACCCTTCTCTCTAATCAAACAACCACTATCAACCAATCAACCAATTTCATCACCTCATCCTCTCATCACATATGCGACATGGCATCATCCCCTCTCTTCTTCCAAAATCAAATTTAACAACCTCTTACACAACTCATTCTCCTAAATTTACACACCCCACCTCATCAACCAACCTAACACTCCTTCTCTAAACAACCCTCTTACACCCCCACTCTCCCCCATCAACCATCACTCATCTCATCCCACCAAATACTTTATCCAAATGGATTTGGGTAGGATCCAACCCATTTGGATCTAAACCTCACCCATTTTCACTCATTATACATTTACCCTCCATTCCACTTTAAATTTCACACCTTTCACTTCAAATACCCATGCCATTCTCTATTCTCTCAACTATTCACCCCATTATACCCCCAAACATCTATAAATACCTCCCCTCTCATCCCAAAAATGGTTACCAAGTATTACCAAGTTTCACCAAGTTTTACACACAAAAAAAAATTTAAAATCTCTCCTCATCTCTCCTCAAATCTCATACTAATCTTCTACAAAAATAAAATGGTACATTCTCCCATATACCATTAAGGACCTAAGAAGTATAGAAGAAGAAGAAGAAAGAAAGAAAAAAAGAGTGATCTTGAAGATACAAGGTGGGTTTGTAGTATACCCCCCCCCCTCTCTCTCTCTCTATCCTCTCCTCCTCCCTCTTGTAAAATTCCTTCCTTCCCTTTTTTATTTTATTTTAAAATGAATGGACTTTAAGGCTTAGATTTACAAGGATCATCTCCATCAATGAGATGATCCTATGATCGAGCCAAAAACAAATCCCATCTAGGGTACAAATGTATCCACGTGGCACCCTTTTTTATTATTTATTTTAAATAAAAATGACTGAGTTACGTAGAGGTTACCGCCACTTGGCGGGGAGAAAAGGGTATCTAACCCCTTCTATTTTCTCCAACCGAGCCGCTTACCCAAATCTCTAGGTTCGATCAACCCTTATCCATTGTGAGTCACTAACGCCAAAAAATGTCACTTTTTGCAAAAATGTACATCGGGTGACCATTCACACCCACTTACAATTTGAATGGTGACGACTCTAAATTTTCGTAGATGTGGCCGTCGTAATGACGAAAATCACCTATCTACAAGACTAACATGCCCTTGTCTTTTTTGCTAAAAGACAAAACGATGAGGGTATTGTTAGAAAAGAAAAGTATTGGATAATGTTAACGTCTCCATAAAGCCTTGATGTTAGCATCTCCCCCCATTTACCCCCAAACCTCCCCCAAACATCTATAAATACCTCCCCTCTCATCCCAAAAATGGTTACCAAGTATTACCAAGTTTCACCAAGTTTTACACAAAAAAAAAAATTAAAATCTCTCCTCATCTCTCCTCAAATCTCATACTATTCTTCTACAAAAATAAAATGGTACATTCTCCCATATGCCATTAAAGACCTAAGAAGTATAGAAGAAGAAGAAGAAAGAAAGAAAAAAATAGTGATCTTGAAGATACAAGGTGGGTTTGTAGTATACCCCCCCCCCCTCTCTCTCTCTCTCTATCCTCTCCTCCTCCCTCTTGTAAAATTCCTTCCTTCCCTTTTTTATTTTATTTTAAAATGAATGGACTTTAAGGCTTAGATTTACAAGGATCATCTCCATCAATGAGATAATCCTATGATCGAGCCAAAAACAAATCCCATCTAGGGTACAAATGTACCCACGTGGCTCCCTTTTTTATTATTTATTTTAAATAAAAATGACTGAGTTACGTAGAGGTTATCGCCACTTGGCGGGGAGAAAAGGGTGTCTAACCCCTTCCATTTTCTCCAACCGAGCCGCTTACCCAAATCTCTAGGTTCGATCAACCCTTATCCATTGTGAGTCACTAACGCCAAAAAATGTCATTTTTTGCAAAAATGTACATCGGGTGACCATTCACACCCACTTACAATTTGAATGGTGACGACTCTAAATTTTCGTAGATGTGGCCGTCGTAATGACGAAAACCACCTATCTACAAGACTAACATGCCCTTGTTGAAGAGGTAAGGAATTCAAAATAAATTGAACAAGAAAAGACTCATCCACATTCATCCCAAGAGCTTTCAGTTTAGCAGCTAGATTTGACATCTCAAGGATGTGCTCATGCATCCCACGAGTACCATCAAACTTCATGGTGGTGAGTTCAGACATTAATGTCCTAGCAAGAGACTTATCAGTTGAACGAAAACGTTCTTCCACAGTCTTTAAAAAATTCCTTAGCAGTGTCAGGTACAGGAAGTGTAGATTTAATGTTGTTCGCTATACTCATTCGCATAAACATAATGCTCAATATATTCGATCTTTCCCAAGAATGACTTAAAGTATTTTCTTCCGCACTACTAATTTCAGTAATAGCAGGCGGTTTCTCAGTCCGAAGTGCTAAATCAAGATCCAGTACACCTAGGTGAAACTGGACTTCCTCAGACCAGTCTGAGAAATTTACTCCATTAAGGATCGGAACAGATGAAGCATGTGAATGAAGCGAAACAGGAATTGAAACTGCAAGTAAATATATGCTCACACATTAATGCTTAGAGTTAAATAATAAACAATAAATAGTATTGTTGTAATACATCTTTGGATGAAAATTACAACATACAAAAAATTAAACTTTTAACTATTGTGGTGATTCCCTTTCACCTATTAAAAATAATAATAATTAATAATGTATCCATAATCCGATAGGTCCGTTACCTTTGGGTATTCAATTCCAACTCTCAATTAAGGATACACATTAATTATTTTACCTTAGTAAATTAATCACAAGAAAAGTGGTGCACCTTTGGGCCAAGCCAAAATATTCTCATGATTAAAGATACATATAAATATCTATTCAAAATTTGCAAAGTCATTTTCTTAATACTTGGGATATGAGTATTAAGATCCAAACTACAACTTGAAACCTATGATTTTCTAGTTGGATCACTTTGGTGATTACCAAACTATTTCATAAAATAGGATTTCGAGTTGAAATAATCACTTTGTAAAATAATTTATCATCAATCACATCATATCATCATTTAAACAGTTTCATACATGTGGCAATTTCATCTTCAAATAAACTATAAAAAATAATAATATTATTAATTATTATTATTATTATAACAAATCAATACAAGAAATATTACTTATAAATTTCGGACATGATTCAGATTTTTATAAATGATACACATTTTGTGTGTTGTGTTCTATACTGTAGAACAAATTATGAGCAATATTATCAATAAAATAAAATAAAATTGATATGTAACATCATGCTGAAAATGGAAAGTAAAAAATGTACTAAAATATGTAATTTTTCTCAATTAATTAAAGCAACCAACAACATCATGCTTTATATATGAGAATCCATAGATAACACCTTGGGTATAAAATAAATGAGATTTTATTTTGTGGAAAATTTTAATAATCGCAGTGGAAAGAAAAAATTAAAATGAAAACTAAATCATATCAAATATATATAAAATCTTCCACAAATAATTGATTCCAACAAATAGATCATAATGGAAAATCAAGAAAGTCTTAACATGTGGCTCTGATACTATATGTAAGTTAAATTCATGAATAAAATTATTCTATGATCTTGACTATCATGATTTTCACATACTATTTAAATAACATATATGATTTTACAAAGATAAACAACATACCTGAATCCATAGTAATTTCTTTTGTTAATTGTTGATTTGAAAATATGGATTTCTTCAGGAGATGAGTTTCTCTCTCTTGACCCTTTTTCTTAAAAGAAAATCTGCATTTACCCACTAATGATGGAAATTGTATAATACCTCTTAAAATGGGTAGAGAGAGGACCCATTTCCTTTAGTAACTGCTGATGTAATTTTTATAACTACCACTCCACTTCCCATCAAAGTTAGAAGTTAATAGATAGAGGAAAACTACTTCTCTAACTGTTAATAACCATTACTCTAGAGATTAGATCAGTAACTTTCTTTTATAAAAGACTAAAAGTGTCATGTGGGACAGAAAATATATCTAACACGATAAACACAAGTAGAGTTCGAGTTTCAAAAATTCTTTTAGAAACAAAGATATTATATGGGATGCAATGAAGGCTAGGATTAGGTTTAAAAAGGCCTCTGACACTTTTGTATTTTAGGGACAACCATAAGTTTAGTATGAAGCCCTATTCTCCTTTTTTTTTTTTTTAATGTAATACTTTTTACCTGATGAAAGTTTACATGCAGTCCAATTTTTTGAGTTGGGTACATTTTTTAGGATCTCTAGCAACATTGTCCATGAAAAATAGTTTTGCAGGGCTTTTCCTCAATCACATTCAGCTAGTATTCAAACTAAATATTCCACATCTTTTGTACTAAGACAATTTTAAACAGTTCTCACAAAACCATCTTCTTTTTTCTGGTAGGCAGAAAAAATCTTAATTAGAGATCACCATATCTTTAACACAACAAGAGAAGTAGACAAAATAATTAGGACTCATCAGAAATTATAGAATCCCATCTAAACAAAAGGCCCCAAAGAAGAACCACCTAAAGACCTTAAATTGCTTACTCCAAAAAGACAACATACCCATAATGTTGAGGACTTCATTGATGCCTGTAGATGCACGAAATTGCTCTACACTTTCCTTCTCTCTCAGCTCGGGCGGACCTGCAAATCAGCCCACTCCGACGATCAAGTTAGACCAATTGATCAATATATTTTTTGAGAGAAGAAGAATTCGAACCCTTTTTACCCATAGCTTTCTTCTTTATATAGGCGTTCAACTTGATCATTTTCTGTGCCATCCCTTGAGGTGACCTGGGGTAGTTAGCCCACTCTCTGACATGTCAGTTGCAGGAGTTGTTGCAACTGCCCTATCACTTCTGAGAAAATCGGAGTTGGTCTGACATGACGTGGGTTGTCAAGACTGACTGTCTATCACTGGCACACCTGTCAAATCTGTCTTACCGACCTATGAGGCAGTTGCCCGGGCCACTTCACCGGCTGATGGCTTAGTTCCGAGCTTAGAATCCGTGCATTCGTCGGGGTTTATAAACCGAGCAAGGGCAGCAGTTCATCCGACCTTAAAATCATTAATCCTGGCCCTTATTCGAGCCACGTGTCTGTGCTCAAGAATTTTCCCCCACAATACCCCCTCTCGAGGGCTCGGGCAGAATGATCGGGTACTCGGGAATATTAATAATAAATTAGGAAACTGACACGTGGGTGCCTCTCATTGGGTCTCAGCTAAGATCAATGATATCTTTATGGCGAATCGTCACTTAGCCTTTTCACTTTTCGAGGGCGGCGGTCGGTTGGGCTGTTATCGTAGTGTGCGTCCTGTCTGTTGGTTTAAACGGCGCAATTATTGCATAGAGTACACGTGGCGCCCAGAGAGTGGCTTCGATTCGCGTGCAATGGGGCGAACGGTCATATTGGGTTTCTCAGCGTTTAATGCTTCATCATTATTGGCTTAAGAGGTCCCAGCCGTTGATTTCAATCGCGCATCTCGAGTTTCTCAGGCCTATAAATGCCCCATCAATTCCTCATCGTCACTTCCACCCTCACTTGCCTTGCCGTTACGCTGTCCAGTTGTCTCCTCGCGCGCTCCCTGCTTTCGTCAGTGCCTCCGCCGCGCCCTCGCCGTGCCATTCAGTCCTTTGCTGCCCATCGACCGGACGTTTCACGGTTTCTTCGAAGAGTGAGGTAACGAAATCGAGGCCTCTCCCCTCTCCTCTATCACTCCTCTTTTTCTTCAAAAAGAAATGGCCAAGGGGAAATCTCATTCCCCTGTCCGCCCTCCGCTGGACGCCGTCCGGGATGTTTTCGGTATCCCCAGCGGCGTGGGTCTATCCTATGTGGATGAGACCCTGACCCAGCGTGAGTGTTCCTCAGGTGCCACTGTGGTACACTGGGGACAACTGAAGGCTGGCCTCCGAGTTCCTCTTAGTAGGCTTACTCGAGAGGTACTGAACTTCTACAGGAGGGCTCCCGGCCAAATGAGCGGGAACTTCTTCCGTCTAATTCAGGCTTTTGAGCTGATGAATGATAGACTGGAAGAAGGCCTGCAACTCGGTCTTCCGGACATTAGGGCACAGTTTGTCCTTAAAAAATGTCCGAACAGGCCGGGCTTCTTTTATCTTTCAAAGAGGAGAGGGAAGCCGTCCTTGATTGAGCTTCCCGACTCGGACAAGGACTGGTTTTTATTTCCAATCCGACTCTCCGGTCAGTGGGAAGGTGCTTCTGGGGACGAGCTTCCCCCTTTACTATACCACTCCTTCAACCCCCATGGTGAGTGTTCCCTGGTTTTCTCTTTCGTTTCTCTGTTGTCGTTTTCTGTGTATACTGATTTTTCGCTGTTCCATTTTGCGCAGATCCGACTAAAGATAAATTCCCTGGTGAATCCGTGGTGATCACCCATCTTTTCTCCAATACCGATCTCTACCACCACGCCACTGCTTTCCTTCCGCCCAACGTCCGACCATCAGATATGGCGCTTCAATCCAAGTGCCCCCCACCCGTCCTCGGATCAGACTCCGAGGAGGAAATAAACGAGGCTCCCCCAACCCTGCCTACTGGAGCTGCCTAGGGGTGGGACGCGCCTCTATGGAGGAAGAAGAAGAAGAAGATCATCAGCCTCTCCTCAAGAGGTTAAGGAGGGGGCCTCGGTCTCCGACCCCCATTCTCCAGCTGCCACCACCTCCCGCACCCGAGGAGTCTAATAATCCAGCCGAGCCATCCTAGGCATCTTTGGCTGGATCGGCTCAAAGGGGGAATATGCCCCCTCCCTCTCCATGGGTGGTACAACCCATGATCGGGGGGAGGCCGGTGTCTGATAAGGACTCCGCCTTATCTGACCCGGCAATAGCCCGGGCAATCTTCGATGCGTCCGCGCTCCCTCGCGACGTCAAGAAGGTTCGCCGGAGTTTTGCAGCTGACTCGGCAAAATTCTCACGCGACGCGTTCCGAGCCTTGGCCGTGGTAAGATACTTGTCCTTTTATTTCCCTTGGTTCGACTCCTATTTCCGGTTTGTCCCTCCATCTAACTCTTTTCTTCTCCTTATCAGGTGCAACACGCCGTGGCCAAGCTCGTGGAATCCCGCGATGCTTCCGTAGACAGCCTTAGGTCCACGGAAGGTCGCCTTCTTCAGCTACAGGCTGAAAGGGATGCGGCTGCGGCCAATTCCCAGAAACTCCAATCAAGCTTGGATAGCGCACTATCCGAGCTGGAGCAGAATAAAGACAAGCTAGCTCTGGCGGAGGGGAAGATCTCTTCCCTAGAAGAACTGGTGAAAGCGAAGGAGGTAGAGCAGGAGAGAGCACTTCAAGATCAGCTCAACTCCCTCCAGGCCCAGCTGGACTCTTCAGAGGAGGCTTGGGAGGCAGCTTATAATAAGCTGAAGGCGAAGCTAAGGAAAGCCGAGGCCGCTGCAAAGAGGCCGGAGGTGACCCCGGAAGCTACACCAACTGCTGCTCCCGAGCCGACTCCCGAAGCCCCAGTTGCACCAGTGGACATCCAAGCCCCCGAAGATGCCGTGGTAGCGATTATAGCGGACGAATAGTTTTCCTTTTTTCTTCTTTGTAGCATGATTTTGTAACTCCATATGTACTCCTAATGCAAATATATAAATATACATATTTTTCGTCGACTCTCGTGCCTTCTTGCTTTCTCTTTTCTGTTTTTATGTTAGGCATTATGCTTAAAAAGAACAAACGGAATAATTCGCACTACCTAACTCCTTAAGCTCATGCCAGTGAAGATCCGGAATTCTGATTCTAAATCAGATTCCTTATTATGGACCAGGTTTTTAATTTCAGATGAGTTCCTCAGATAAGCTCGGCCATTTGTTGAGGAGTCGAGGCTTTGTCTTTGGACAAACTCTTTAGTTGGGCTCGGCTCCTGTGGAGGGGCCGAGGCTTTCCTTTAACCCAACCCTTCTGCTGGGCTTAGTCCCCGTGGTGGGACCAAGGCTTTTCCTTCGACTAACTCCTCAGTTGGGCTTGGTCCCCGTGGTGGGACCAAGGCTTTTCCTTCAGACCAACTCCTCAGTTGGGTCGGCTCCTATGGAGGACCGAGGCTTTTCCTTAGACAACTCCCCAGTTGGGCTTGGTCCCCGTGGTGGGACCAAGGCTTTTCCTTCAGACCAACTCCTCAGTTGGGCTCGGCTCCTATGGAGGGACCGAGGCTTTTCCTTAGACCAACTCCTCAGTTGGACTTGGTCCCCGTGGTGGGACCAAGACTTTTCCTTCAAACCAACTCCTCAGTTGGGCTCGGCTCCTATGGAGGGACCGAGGCTTTTCCTTCAAACCAACTCCTCAGTTGGGCTCGGCTCCTATGGAGGGACCGAGGCTTTTCCTTAGACCAACTCCTCAGTTGGGCTTGGTCCCCGTGGTGGGACCAAGGCTTTTCCTTCAGACCAACTCCTCAGTTGGGCTCGGCTCCTATGGAGGGACCGAGGCTTTTCCTTAGACCAACTCCTCAGTTGGACTTGGTCCCCGTGGTGGGACCAAGGCTTTTCCTTCAAACCAACTCCTCAGTTGGGCTCGGCTCATATGGAGGGACCGAGGCTTTTCCTTAGACCAACTCCTCAGTTGGGCTTGGTCCCCGTGGTGGGTCCAAGGCTTTTCCTTCAAACCAACTCCTCAGTTGGGCTCGGCTCCTATGGAGGGACCGAGGCTTTTCCTTAACCAACTCCTCAGTTGGGCTTGGTCCCCGTGGTGGGATCAAGGCTTTTCCTTAGATAACAGGCATAGGCACAAAGATGACTTTATTGATAATATTTCTTTAAATTGAATACATTCCATGGTGATTGAATTTCCTCCCCTGCCGGCGTCTCCAAGTAGTACACGCCTGTTTCCCCGACTTTGCGCACGATGTATGGGCCCTCCCAGTTACAGCCGAGCTTCCCACTATTGACTTCCTTGGTGTTAGAAAATACCTTTCGTAACACCATATCGCCGATTTTGAACTCCCTGCGACGTACCTTCCGGTCATAAGATCTCTTCAACACCTGTTGGTACCGTGCCAACCTCTCTATGACTCTTTCCCGTGTTTCATCCAACCAATCCAAATTCCGAGCCACCATTTCATCATTGACCTCCGTCGCTGCCATTTGTGTCCTCGTGGTGGGAACCTGTATCTCGGTTGGAATAACAGCTTTCGTTCCATAGGCTAGCGCGAACGGAGTGAAACCGGTCGCTCTTCTTGCCGTGGTTCGATACGCCCATAGGACGCTGTGTAGCTCGTCTACCCATCTTCCCTTATGCTCCGCCAGCTTCTTCTTCAAGTTCGCGAGGATTGTCTTGTTCGATGCTTCAGCTTGGCCATTCCCTTGTGGATATCTCGGCGACGATTGCAGAGAACGGATTCCGTATTCCTTGAAGTACGATTGCACGCGGTTGCCCTTGAACTGAGTTCCATTGTCAGAGATCAACGCATAAGGGATCCCGAATCGCGTTATGATGTGCTCCCATGTGAATTTGATAACTTCTTCCTCTCGAATCCGTGTAAGGGGAACAGCTTCCACCCATTTAGTAAAATAATCTGTAGCTACTAGGATGAATAGCTTGCCCCCCTTTCCCCGAGGTAGAGGTCCCACAATGTCCATTCCCCATATCGAGAACGGCCAGGGTGATTTCATAGGATGGAGTTCACTGGCTGGCTGCAGATGCATGGGAGCGTGTTTTTGGCATTGATCACAGGTCCTCACATACCTCTTACAGTCTTCCTGCATCCTTGGCCAGAAGTAGCCTTGATTGATAACCTTATTGGCGAACGACCGTCCTCCCGAATGATTGCCGCAGATCCCCTCGTGGATTTCCGCCATTACGAGCTCGGACTCTTCCTCAGTAAGGCATCTGAGAAGTGGTCCCCCGAAGGACATCCTATACAGTTTATCCTCAACGAGAGTATATTTACCGACCTGCCGAAGTAATTTTCTGGCTTCCCCTTGTCTGCTGGCAGAACCTTTGAGTGGAGATACCTCGTGAACTCTTCTATCCATCCTGAGGTCCCTCCAGCCTGTGCGCATTCCCTTTCTTCGTGTTCGATACTTGCATTAGGCAAGTATTCCACCGGTAGAGACCGTCCTTCCGTCTCTCCTAGCATTGAGGCAATGTAAGCCAACGAATCTGCATGCCTGTTCTCATCCCTCGGTATCTGGCATATCTCCACTTGGTCGAACTTCTTAATCTCCCGCTTAACTGAGACTAAGTATTTCGCCATGCGTTCGTCCTTTGCTTCAAATTTCCCGTTGCACTGGTTTGCTATAAGTTGGGAGTCGGTACATAGCTTTACCCGGCCAATTTTCAACTCGCTTGCCATTCTCAGCCCGTGGATAACTGCCTCGTACTCAGCTTCATTATTTGATGCCCCATACCCGAGTTTGATTACCTTTTCCAATCTATCGTTACTCGGTGTTACAATAACTATTCCCACCCCCGAGCCTGAGTAATTTGACGACCCATCAACAAAAATTCTCCATCCTGCCTGCTTGTCCCACAGCTCCACTTCTTCCGTCCCTTCATCTTCGTTCTCCAACTCTTCCCAGTTCGGATCCTCAACCGGGAAATCCGCAAGGAAATCTGCCAATACCTGCCCCTTTATCGCTGTCCGGGACTCAAATTGTAAGTCGTACTCTCCGAGGATTACAGACCACCTCGCCATCCTCCTTGACTTTTCGGATCTGTGCATCATCTCTTTCAGCGGGGTGTCCGTCACAACTCGGATGCGGTGGGAAAGGAAGTAAGGCCTGAGCTTGTGTGCCGAGTAAACGAGCGACAATCCCACCTTCTCCGTCTTGGTGTACTTAACCTCCGATACGCCCAATGTTTTGCTGACGTAATAAATAGGATATTCCCGTCCCATTTCAACTTTAAAGAGAACCGAGCTTACTGACGATGAACTGGTCGCCAGATAAATCCCCAGCTCCTCTCCTTCTTCCGGAGAGCTGAGGATCGGTGGCTGCCCCAAATACTTCTTTAGGTCGCTGAAGGCTGCCTCGCACTCCGTACTCCATGTGAAATTCTTCTCCTTTTGCAATAACGCGAAGAGCGGGCGGCATCGATCGGATACCCTGGAGATAAACCTGTTCAGCGCAGCTATTCTCCCTGCCAACTTCTGCACCTGCTTCTGGTTAGCGGGGCTCGGCATTTCTACCAACGCCCGGATTTGGTCTGGGTTGGCCTCAATGCCTCTCCTGGTGATAATGTGCCCGAGGAATTTCCCAGAAGAGACAGCGAAGACACATTTCTTCGGATTCAGCTTCATTTTGAAACTCCTCAGCCGGTCAAACGTTTGCTTGAGGTCTTCCAGATGATCCCCTGCTCGCTTGCTTTTTACCAATAAATCGTCGATATATACCTCCACAAACTTCCCGATCATTCCTTCGAACATTTTCGTCACGAGTCTCTGGTAAGTTGCCCCAGCATTTCTCAAGCCGAACGGCATAACCTTAAAACAAAACAATCCTTGCTCGGTGATGAATGATGTTCGTTCCTGGTCCTCCATTGCTAGGGGGATCTGGTTATATCCCGAGTATCCGTCCATAAAGGACATTCTCTCATGACCAGCAGTGGCGTCGACCAACCTGTCGATCCTTGGCAGCGGAAAACTGTCCTTTGGGCATGCCTTATTCAGGTTTGTGAAGTCAATGCACACTCTCACCCTCCCATCCTTCTTCGGCACTGCTACTATGTTCGCTATCCATTCTGGGTACTCTACTTCCCTGATAAACCCGGCCTTTAAGAGTTTCTCGATTTCCTCATTTACCCCCTGCCTAAGGCGCGGAGACAGCCTCCTCGGCTTCTGTCTAACAGGTCGGAAGCTTTCATCGACATTTAATCTATGGCACGCCACCGTTGGGTCTATCCCGGGCATGTCCTCCAATGACCATGCGAATACGTCCTTGTTTGTCCTCAGGAGTTGGAGTAATGCTGTCTTCTCCTCCTGCAACATTGTGGTGCCAATACTAACTAGCTGTCCTCCATTATCGCCGAGGTCCACGGCTTCGACTTCTTCAACTGTTACCCGCTGCTCTCGCTGCGGCTGCTTCTGTAATTGCTACGAAGCTTCACCAACAGTTGGAGGTACCTTTCTCTTCTTCAGGGGGACGGCCTCGAGCCATCGGTCTTGCTTCAAAGCCAGGTGAAAACACCTCTGCGCCATCTCCTGGTCACCCCTAATTTCCATTATTCCTTCCTTTCCCGGGAAACGAATGACTTGATGATAGGTCGACGGGACCGCCTTCATCTCGTGTATCCACCTTCGCCCCAGGATCGCGTTGTAGGCCGAATCCGCATCTATTACCACGAATCTCGTCATCACCACTTTTGACCCTGCAGTGATCGGGAGTGTGATTTCTCCTACCGGGCTGCTCGGGGCACCGTTGAACCCATAGACAAGGGTCGGTGTGGGTTCCAGACTCTCTGAAACCCCCATCCTTCTTGCCGCGCTCAGGAAGATAATGTCCACCGCACTTCCTGGGTCCACCAGTATTCTTCGGAGCTCAACATTTCCCACTGGGAGTGCGATGACTAGCGCGTCCTGATGGGGCCCTGCCGTTCCCTTCAGGTCATCCTCCGTGAACACAATTGCCTGGGAGTCAGTTCCGTGGTTCGTCGTTCCGGCCATCCGTACTCCTGATGCCACACTGTTGACCCCGACCATATGTCGGATCTTTCTTACTTTCTCTCGAATCTCCCGCCTAGACGGAACTTCGGCCCCTAATAATCCTGTGATGGTATGAACTATCCTGCGCTCTTCCGTCTCTCGACGAACTCCTTTAGTTGGCCTTCTTTGCTCGGGCTTTCGTTCGGCTCTATCGGTAATCTCCCCTCTTTTCCTTCCTCCCGCGGAGACATAACCTTTGAGCTTCCTGCTTCGATCATGTCCTGGATGATATGGCGCAGCCTGTAACAGTCCTCAGTAGGGTGATCCTCAGCCTCATGATACTCGCAATACGGTTTGCCGGGTTTCCCCTTATACCCCCGTGGTGGCTGGACGAAGTCGGGTTCCCCCCTTATTTGCCTCAGTATCACGGATAGTTTTTCATTGAGTGGGGTATACACCCGGCCTCTCTTCCACCATGATTGCTCGTTCGAATCTCTCCGCCTTTTCTTGCTTCCTTCCCCTCCGAGGTGTGCCGGCAACTTTGCAGCGTCCATTCCCCCTTCACTATTGGCCACTGTTTGAGCGCTTCGTCTCCTGCCCTTTACCGATTCTTCCACCAGGATGTACTTTTCCACCTTCGCATACAGATCTTCCAAACGAGTCGGGTCAGACTTGATCAAGGACTCATGCAACCGTGTTCCCGGGATGACCGCAGCGATATACGCCGCGCAGGCAGTTGCCTCGTCCATGCCCTCTACATCCAGGGCTTTTGTTCGAAAGCGAGTTACGAACGATCTAATACTTTCCCCGGACTCTTGTCGAAGGTTAAATAGAGTGTTAACTCCGACCTTCTTCCTTCGCAGATGAACAAACTGCCCAACAAACGTTTCCTCTAGCTCGGAAAAATTTGTTATTGTTCCAGCTGGTAAGGCCTGGAACCACATCATGGCCCCGAGCCTCAAGGTTGACGGAAATAGCTTGCAGAGCAATGGATCGTCGTTCTGGTACAACACCATCTGACTTCTGTATTGCAGTATATGATCCATAGGATCTCGTGTTCCGTCATAAGTTTCAAACTTTGGCATGTGGAACGACCTGGGTGGCTCTGACTTCATTATCGCCGGCGAGAATGGTGTCCCTTTGAGTTCCCGAATTGCGTTCCTTACCTTTTGTGCGGGGTCCCTTCCGCGGGCGAATTCCTCATCCCTTTTTCTGAGCATTTCCTCCACTTCCCTCCTCGTCATCGTTTCTTTAACTTCGGAGCTTCCTTGCTGCGTTTTTACTGCTGCTGAATCTTCGGTCCAATCTACCTCCGTTCTTGCCGCTCGAACAGGATGATCGCTACTCTGCTCTGCCCCTGGGCCTTCCTCGGTCTCCGCACGCTCGCCTAACCTTTGCCTGAGCTCCTCATTTTCCCTTCTTATTTTCACTATCTCATCATTTTGTTTCTCCAACCCCCTGCGCATTTCCTCTCTCATCTCCGTGAGTAAGTTGTACATTGCTAGCATTGGGTCCGGCGCGTTTGGGGGCGAGTCTGCTGGTAGTGGGTTTGATGGCTCTCCACGATTTTCGCCTCTAGCTCTTCCCATCTTGGTCGTTTTTCTCCTTGTAAGTTTCCCACGGACGGCGCCAAATTGTAGATGCACGAAATTGCTCTACACTTTCCTTCTCTCTCAGCTCGGGCGGACCTGCAAATCAGCCCACTCCGACGATCAAGTTAGACCAATTGATCAATATATTTTTTGAGAGAAGAAGAATTCGAACCCTTTTTACCCATAGCTTTCTTCTTTATATAGGCGTTCAACTTGATCGTTTTCTGTGCCATCCCTTGTGGTGACCTGGGGTAGTTAGCCCACTCTCTGACATGTCAGCTGCAGGAGTTGTTGCAACTGCCCTATCACTTCTGAGAAAATCGGAGTTGGTCTGACATGACGTGGGTTGTCAGGACTGACTGTCTATCACTGGCACACCTGTCAAATCTGTCCTACCGACCTATGAGGCAGTTGCCCGGGCCACTTCACCGGCTGATGGCTTAGTTCTGAGCTTAGAATCCGTGCATTCGTCGGGGTTTATAAACCGAGCAAGGGCAGCAGTTCATCCAACCTTAAAATCATTAATCCTGGCCCTTATTCGAGCCACGTGTCTGTGCTCAAGAATTTTCCCCCACAATGCCCAACTCCCTTCCCTTGAATACTTCGTCTATTCCTTTCCTCCAAAATCCCTTACATATTGCAAAACAGGAGAATGCTCCATAGAATTCTTCTTCAAATATAAAAGAATTTGAAGCCCAAAGTCCATAGAGTGGAGCAAGCGGAGGTTCACCACCAAGGTTGAGAGGAAAAGCTTTGAGCTACGAGAATGTTGGGTGAAGAGGCATAGAAGGATTGAAGTGGTTGAACTTGGTAAGAGGATGGGTCGAGCATTACTCTGGGAGAGGATGAAGCAGTCTGGTTCAGCAAACAACTTGACATCGCAGTTGCCTCTAAAATGATTCTGATCCCCCCTTTTTGAATTTTCCCTGGAGGACGTCGAGACATGTGCAATCCGGAGGTCGAGTGTCATTCTTGGGCTCTAGGTTGAAACACCTGGCGTCAAAACTGGGATACGTGGCTGAAGCTTGTCGAAGGCAGACTGAAAGGTTTGCCAAGTCAAGAAAATTGCTGGAGAGGGTTGAACTGATCTATCTGGCTAAGAAGGATGACGATGGGGGGGAGATTTCTTAGGGAGATAACCGTGGGGCTTGTGTGGAGAAAGGGGTAGACCCTCCTCGAGTGATGAATGGGGAAGATGGGGGTGAAGGTTGTAAGCCCTATTATTGGGATACGCCGTGGTGTTTGAGGAGTGACTTCAATGTGATTCGATTCTCGTTCGAGAAGCCAGGTGGGTCGAGGGTGACTTCGAGGATAAGGAGGTTTGGAGAATTTGTGATAGAAACGAATTCATTGATTTTCCTCCCCACAACAATCGTTTTACTTAGTCGAACAATCAAGAAAGGTTGTTGCTTAACCGATTGGATAGATTCCTACTTTAAAGCGATTGGGAGGATCACTTCAACTCAGTTTTGCAAGAAACAGTGGCAAATCCAGTCTCCAATCATTGCCCTATTTGCCTCCAAGTGGGTGTGGTGACGAGGTGCCCAAGTCTGTTTCACTTTGAGAACATGTGGCTGCTTCAAGCAAGATTCAAGAATTTGATTCATGGCTGGTGGGAGGAGCTATCCTTTAACGGGCTGTTTCAAGTTGAAGCTCAAAGAGATTAAAGAGAGATTGAAGAAGTAGAACGTGGAAACTTTTGGAAGAATAGAGACTAAGAAGAAAGGGTTGTTACTTGGAATAGAGGCACTAGATAGGGAAGAGGAGGAAGGGGCGCTATCCTTAGAAAGGTGCTTCAAAAGAATGAATTTGAAAGAGAATTTCCAAAAGGTAGTGGCTATGTAAGAGGTGTGTTGGCGCCAAAAATCAAGAGTTAAATGGTTAAAAGAAAGAGACAATAACACGTAATTCCTACATCAGATGGCAAATGATCATAATAGGGCAAATCATATCTCAAAGTTGAGGATTAATGGTGTTTGGAGGGAAGGGGAAGATGAGGTGGCTAGCGGTGTTTGGGTCGGTTTTGGTTCTAGGTTCAGGTTGACCATTGGGGGTTGGGGGGGGGGGGAATTCAAAAAGTTTCGGGGTTTTGGGTAAAATGCACATCCTTAACGGGTTACCAAGAAAAAAATTAATCCACTTGGCATATTCTCACTGATTTGTTTTCAATGGATTTGGGGAGTGACCACCAAATGGACGCACTCGGAATATTTTTATTTATTTATTTTTTTTTTAATGTAGGTGTAGTTTTCACAAACATGTTACATGTGGTAGGGGGCAAGGAGTGAATCCTTTCACGCAGTATGGTACATTACATTTTCCTCCGCTTTTACTCCACCGACAAAGGTGGTACCACACGGATTTGACTCGCAACTTGCTTGTGTTCACTTGATTCATCGAGTCTACTCAATACTCATCTAAGTCATCTCGACTCATTTATTTAGACATTGAGTGAAATTGGTCCACAATTTCTCTAAACATATTCATCAAGTCAACTCGTAAACCCTGCTGAGTCAACCTGGAAATACATCAAAAGTCCAACAATCTATATTTATGCAGTTTTATTTTATTATAATTATAAGGATATAAAAGATTAATAAATATAATTCTTAAATTTAAAATATTAAAATCATCTAAAAAACTGAAAAGCTCGTTCTAGGAAAAGTTTCTTGGTGGCCGAACCATGTGGCATACGAAAATATGCATGATCAAGTGTCACAAGGATGTGGATCACAAAAATTCAAAAACTAAATTAATTTTCATCATGATATTTTAATTTTAACATTAAGAACTCAAATGGTTGTCCATTTTTAACACATTGGATGAAGTTTATAAAAGATATGTGGGCCAGTGATTCACCAATTTAAGTACATAGTTATTCAACTCATTACAGTCAAATCGTTAGAATGCAAGCCGAGTCAACTTTTAAAGTTGAGTCATGATTTTCTAACTCCCCCTTGACAAACTCTCCCCAAAGTAAGGGTATGGATGTCATTATTTATTTGTGAGGATCAAAAGGACCAAAGTCAATGATGGAGAAAAATGTCACAATTACCTTAAGACTTTGGTGTATGGTATTGGAAAAGAATAAAACAAGATTAAAATGATAAATGACTTGTGATCCCTAAAAAAAAAGAGAAATTAGTGGATCATCAGGTGGGATGGAAAATAGTCAACATTGAGGGACTAGGCCAAATTACCTTAGACCCAAAAGTGAGGTGCTACAAAGAGGTGTTTTGATTCCATATCCATTCTAATTAGATAGGTACCATTGACACCTCATTGAAGCCATGGAGAATTTATGGAGCAGTTGATGAATCCGAAAGGTGATAAGTAAAGATTCTACTAAATTGAAGGTCGGTTTGAACTATCAGCAGTGATGATAGAAGTATTGGAAGAGTGTTCATGGTCAACCTTCAATCTGATGGATCACCTTTGTGTTGGGTCTCTTTCCAACTACGCTATGAGTCCCTAAATAAACAAACAAACAAACAAATCAAATCCATAAAATATGCAAAATTTATATATAAAATATATTTTTAGGATTATTATAATATTTTGAAAAATCATTATTTCCAATGTTTTGAACAAAATATTGAACATGTGGTTCAACCGGATCTGACACGAATTTCACTAAACTATTGGTTTGGTTCAAAATATAGTGAAAAATCCAATTTTTTTTTTGTTTAAAAAAAAAAAAACCATTAGCATCAAAGAGAAGAGAATCACGCACAAACACAAGAATCTAATTGGCTCGAAAATTATTCCCTTTGATATTGCCTTCTAAAGCCAAAAGTCCAAATAAAAATATACAACATTAAAAACCGGACCAAACTGGTGGTTCAACCCAATTCAATTCGGTTTTGTACAAAACATTGATGTTTTTAGTATTATCATTTTTGAAATATAATTGATCTTTTATGAATCATAAATCGATCCAACCTAATTAAATTAAGATCTGACCAATAGGATAAATATTCGTTACGAACCTTGGTTCAAAATTTGTAATATTAAAGAAACCACCAATTAATTTGAAAGGTCTTGTTACACTTGTCCTTAGAGCACAAGTTTAGGTGCATTAAATACACCTTAAAAAAAGTATTTGAGGGTATTTTTGGTATAAAAAAAAATTTCATGACATTTTTTTTTTAAGAATTTCAATATTCAAAGTATATTTAATGCACCTAAACGTGTTAACAAAACCCTATCATATGTAAGTTTTATATCCTAAATTGAACCCGGGTTCATCGGTTCAACCATGGTCCGATCAATTGAAAAAGTTTTCGATTCAACCACGGGTTCTTAAAACTCTGATGAGAATGTCAATCTTCTCGAAAACCCCAGGTTGCAGATCAATGATGAACCTTGGAAGATCATGTGAGCTGTACACAGCCCAAATATTGTGGGCCGATGCATCAACGTCCAATTCGCTAGCCACGTGTCCACGCATCTTCTTATTATTAGACACAGCAAAACTAAACTTTTCTTTAGATGGAAGGATTATTTTTCGTTCTAAAGTATTTGATGAATGAAATTCATTGTTGGGCACTATCTCGACATGTGGATTAATAAAAGTACCAACGTGAAAAATGTTCAACTTTAGTGATAGAAAATTTGAAGGCAACATCATCAACCTTTGATCACTAATCAGACTGATTTTTAAAAATTTTAGCAGCCCAAAATGAGTTTTGTTTTACAACCTAAATCCATAGAGCACAGGATACACTCTCTAGAGCGGTCTTATTTTTCTCTTCAGTGAACGGACGGTGGTGTCTCGCGTGAGCTGTATAAAACTAACAAATATCTAGGAAGACTCGTGCTGGAGTCAATTCAACGATTGTACCTCAGACCACACATGGTATCGTGAAAATGTAGAGGATGCACTTTCACTTATATCTCGATAAAAAGCATTTATGATTCCTACACACTTTCACATGAGGATACGTAACATAAGGTACAATCTTTAGGGCACTTCAACATTACTCATATAGGAAACTAAGAAATAGATAAAAGAGACGTGGGAGAGTGACCTTACGATTGTAACTAATATCTCATATCTGGCATAGGTATAATAAATGCCTTTTGACACCTATTTTGATGAAAAGCATTTATGATTTCTACACATTTTACTTTAAGTTGAGCGATATGAGGTACAATCTTGAAGTCACTTCAGTATTATTTTAAAAAAATCTTTAATTTTTCAAAGGTAATATTGCAAATAATTTTGGACAATCAGTCTCTTGATCAACACATTGAAGAACCACTAAAGAATGTGATGAGGTATTAGAATTGTAGAGAGTATGCCCCAACACTAATTAATGATAATAAAACGGAGTTGGTGTGGAGTCTTGGGAACTAGAAGGAATACCCCCATATTTAGGTCGTCAGTTCAGATTGGGTTTTTTTATATGAGATTTTGGTTTAAATCAAATTTAGTCCCTTTTTAATTGCGCTTTGACTGAAGGTACTCCCTCATTTTATGGTCCAGGGGACTTGTTTGTTTCCAAATTCCAAATGATGGTACGTCTAAACCGAAGTCTATAGTTCATTGGTTAGATGACGATATTTTGAAGGTGTTAGGCACAAACTTCACCTGATTGAAAGTTGATTTCTACTATATTTAAGTAATCGATTATGGGTCAATTTAATTATAACTAGAAGTAACTAAATCATGCCAGTTGTTTATACACAAATCCACCAAAAGATACAAGGATAGAGTAAATAAAACCTAAGAATGTCAATGCACCTTAACATAGTATACTTTCTTGTAAGGATCCCCCATCAAACCCGAGCCTAGGTAGCCTCTATTAGTAAAATCAATAAAAATAATACTAAAAATTATTATTATTTCTGTAATTAATTTTCCTAATCAGGCACTTGGATATATTAATAAGAGATATTACAAAAGGGAGCCTATCCTCTATAGTTAGTAGTTCCCAATAGTGAAGATAATCAATTGAGAGAGCATCACATGCAACAACATTGAAAACCCTCCATTAAAATCATTGGCGTTCAATGACCGTTCAATTTCAAAACCACTGATCAGACTAAAGTAATTTTTTTTTCTCAAATCTGATCTAAGGCATAATCCTTACATACATGACGTATTGATTTTTTATTTCATCATGTCCTCTTCACTGTGGAAAAAGTATCAAATGTAACTACAGGAAAAGATAATTACAGAGGATTTGCTCCCATTGCAAAACAGGTATACAAATTAGAGGGGTATACTCCCAAGGATTAAGGTTCGATTCCCCTAACCTTACTAAGAATCCTTGGGCTCACCTCTTGACATCTAAAAATATGATCTGATGCTTTTCAAAACCTTGGATTTAGTATAAAGGAATTTGTTTTTGCTTTTTGAATATGAGTTTTTCGATGAAACTTAAATGGTTATGGTGATGGATTTCTGATGTGATAATTCATTTGAGCAAAACGACACTTAGTAAGACTCCTCATTTAACATACTTTTCATTCTTATTATTACGAGAGATTTATTGGGCAGACACTGTCAATTGCAATTTTATTACAAAAGTTCCTCTACTTAATCAAAAATTACAAAAGTTCCTCTACTTTATCAAGTTTGTTACCTGCACAAACCTTGCCGTTTGAATCATGCTACCATGACTAATTTAGTAAGATTTCAAATCTTACTAAGGATCATTAAGTCCACATAGACAATCATATTAGCAGTTCAACAGCACAGACTTATAGATTGCATGTAAAAAACTCAGATTACATAGGAAAAATCAAAAGAAAAATAAATATTTTTTATTTTGATAGTAGATGTTGAAAATGGATAGATATCAAACTCCCAAATTTAAAATTAAAATTCAATGGTGAAAATTAAAAAAAAAAAAAAAAATTCAAATGTTTTTTAGTAAAGTTGTTAGAATTTTATCCTTTATAATTTTGTACGTAAAGCACCAGCTTTTACTTATGACACACTAAAAATCTAAAAACCCATTTAACTTCAAAAGGGGTATTTTGGGTTGTAAGTAAAATTTTGCCACATCACAGCCGCCTACCTTGACTTATCATTGTAAAAAAAACAATGGTACTCACAGTCCCATTTTAACACACACAAATAGACACGTCAGCAGTATTCTATCGTCACAACAAATCCTTTTTCTTCTTGTAAAAACTATTTTCACTTCGCTGATATTTTTTTTTTTTTCCAATTGAGGACCAAAGCATAGGGAGGACATATCATGAATGATGACCAAAGCATAGTGGGGACCATATGAAGAATGCCCACGCCTATAAATACCAAAGGTTTTATAGCTATTGAGCATTGAGAGAAGCTCTCACATTTTCTGAAGCTTAATTTAATTTATAGAGATTTCTAAAGTGTTTAGAGAATGAGTTCACCCTTGATTTGTTCCCCTTCTTCTCCTAGGGATCAAAAAAAGGAAGTGATCCGTAAGTCTGCAAATTATCATCCTAGTGTATGGGGTGACCACTTCCTCTTATCTTCTACAGATAATAATGAAATGGTAAGCATGGTTTTGTTGTGTTAAAATCTTTTTATTTATTTATTTTTGTTTTGATAATAAATATTAAGTTTTTTGACAATCAAAAAAATATTAAGGTTTTGATGATGATTTGATTAGTAAATGTAATTTTCACATTAAGAAAGTTAATGAGTTTCACGTTATGTAATTTCCATGAGTCTAGATGGCAGCGGTGTTGGAATGCTAGTGTGGCAATTCATGTGGGCCTAGTGACTCTCATCAAATTACGTACATAGTTATTCGACTCATTAGAGTCAAATCGTTAGAATGCAAGCTGAGTCAAGTTTTAAAGTTGAGTCATGATTTTCTAACTCTCCCCCCACATGGAGATGTGCAGTTGCGTATCCCAAGGAAAAAATCAATTGTTCTATACATAGCCACGTGGGGAGAGTTTGTGAGAGGGGGAAGTTCAGTTATCATTATTCTTTATGAGGTTTTATATATAATGATTTTTTTCTCACAACCCAACAACCGTTTAACATGTGCTCCAAATGACATCAACAATAGAGAGAAAATTTTTCTCTCCGCCAGAACATCCTTTTCCCAAAAATTCCAATTTTAAGATTAAAATTTTTTTTTTTTTTTGTAAAAAAGGGCGTCTGGGCCAGCTTGCGCACACCAAATAATCCCTTCTCCTCGAACAAGGTTTACTAAATAGAGCTTTTAACCTTGCAGTCCGTAGTCACAGATATTAGCAACTGGTGGGAGTCGAACTTGAGACCACAGGAGGAGTAGATCCCTTAATCCCGAAGTGCTACCACTCGGCCACTCATCTGATGGTTAGATGTAAAATCTTAAAATGGGTCATTGAGCCCACATTGATTATTACATTGTAAATCTAACACCACAACCTTCTAGATTTAATGAAAAAAACTATATATATATATATATATATATATATATATATATATATATATATGGATTAGGATCCGTATACACATAAAGCTACTCATAAAGCTACAACATATTTTGTCTTATATGGGCAAAAATGTTTGGAATGGGCTGATTTTTTATGAGGATGATCTCTATGGTGAGGAGATCATCCTTGCGAAAAATCAGCCCATTGTGAAACTTCTAGCCCCATGTTTACAAGTTGAAAAATTTTAGACTGTCCAATTTTTGTAAATCACTTTTGATGGGGTTAGAAGTTTTGGAATCGAATGATTTTTTCCAAGGATGATCCCCTCACCACAGAGATCATCCTCACAAAAAATCAGCACATTCCAAACCTTTTTAACCATATAAGACAAAAACGTTGTAGTTTCATGAGTAGCTTTATGTGTCTACGGAACCCGACCCTATATATATATATATATAATAAAAAAATATTTTTCAAGCTTGATTCATCGAATTGAAAATGGATGGCGACCGAGTACTCAAACTTAGATTAAAATTCTTTTTTGAATGTACAACCCCATTACATTAGATCATATTTTTGAATGTCACAAGGTGATCTGACAAGGAAATTTCGATTTTCTACCGTGGGTAGGAGAGTGAAATTTTCTCCTTTATTTCTTATGTCATTTTTGCCACATGTCACATGGCCGTTCCACTGTGAACAAATTTGTTGACAGTTCTGTGAGAAAAACAACACTCGTTTTATATATACGTGTAGACCCCATGTTTATAGGTACAAATCAGATTTTGCACATAGTATCCACATAATTAACGAGGTAAATGTGATATCCCAAACATGAAAAGCAAGAGGAGGTGATCCATCATTTCACGGATAACCACTGTAGTGTTTGGGGAGACTACGTCCTCTTCTCCTCCACAAATAACTTTGTAAGTAGTTTTATTGATTTTGTTCGGGATCTCTAGACTCATGAAATGCAAAATCAAACAATAAGGTTTTATTTTGGGGATATATGACTTATCTTCGGACAAGTGTTTTATCCCCATATGGTTGAATTTTGTATTTTAATGGTGGGGTTTGCAAGATTGTTTATTAATTATTTTTTCTCACAAGTCTATCACAAACATTTATCAACAAAAATCATCTATTTAATTTAATTGGTAATTTGATTTGTTTTCTTTATTGTTCTCTAGCAGATATCGAATCCACAAATTATACAACGAGTTGAAGTGCTAAAAGAAGAGGTGAAGAAGCTGCTACAAAATGCTTCCAAAGACACCCTCGAACGAATGAACTTGATCAACACCCTCCAAGTTCTCGGTGTGTCTTATCACTTCAAAGAGGAGATTGAAGAGGCATTAAAACTTCTATATGAAGCCCAGAATATTGATGATGATGATCTTTATAATGTTGCTCTTCGTTTTCGGCTTCTACGACAACACGGGTATAATGTGTCTTCAGGTAAATCAAATAGAGAATGAACCAATGTACAATGATCGATGAGATACACTGATTCATCACCGTTGTATTTCATTAATGAGATAATTAACTCACTTCATTACTTATGGTGTATGTTTTTTATCAATATATAATATATGCATATTGATAATGGGAATTGTTAGTATTTTAGATGACTGATATTACTTGCTTAGCCAAAAAGAAAAAAGAAGATAGCTAATATCATGGAAAATTGGGTGGTGAAACAGATGTGTTTACGAAATTCCAGGAAGATGATGGGAGCTTCAAGTCGATCTTAGTTAATGATGCAAAAGCCATGTTAAATCTATACGAAGCTTCTCATCTTAGTGTACAAGGAGAAAATATACTTGATGAAGCACTCACCTTCACTAGTACTCAGTTAATGACCATGATAATCCATTTAAGTTCTCCTCTTAAGGAGCAAGTGGAGCATGCCTTATACCTACCAATTCACAAATGTATGCCAAGACTAAAGGCAAGACACTATATCTCTGTCTACGAAAAAGATACTTCACGGATTGATTCATTACTGGAGCTTGCAAAGCTAGATTTCAATCTAGTACAGTCGCTGCACAAGGGAGAGTTAAGGGATATCTCAAGGTCTATTTCTATTAACAACTAGAAAATTTAGTGTTTCGTAGATGATTTTGAGCTTCTCGACATTAATTTTGTATATGTAATGTTGGGTTCATTGATATTTGCCTCATAGGTGGTGGAAGAATCTCGACTTTAAATCAAAGCTACCTTTTGCTAGAGATAGATTGGTGGAGTGCTACTTTTGGATTCTGGGGGTTTATTTTGAGCCTCAATACTCCATTGGTAGGAGGTTTATGACTAAAATAATCTCAATCACATCTGTGATAGATGACATTTATGATGTATATGGTACAGTGGAAGAACTTCAATTATTTACAGACGCAATAGAAAGGTTTGTAGTTGGGTGATAATTAATTAGTTATTTTGTTTTTTGTTGATGCTTCAATCATTCTTAAATAACAAGCTGTTCAAATTATTTAGGTGGGATGCTGCGGCCACAGATACGCTACCAGAATACATGAATGTGTGTTATCTAGCCTTATTGGATGTCACCAAAGAACTTGAAGAAGTGATGATGAAGGAAGAAAGATTGTACTGCGTGTACTATGCAAAGGAAGCGGTATGGGTATATATAATTCTACCTTCCTGATAACTTTCCATGATATTATAACTATAGCTAATGAAGTCATATTGCTTTGATTTTGTTAATAACAGATGAAAAGGTTGGTTAGAGCCTATTTTGCTGAAGCCAAATGGTTCAGTTCAGGTTACATGCCCACATTCGAAGAGTATCTGAGTGTTGCTACAATGACTGCTGGGTACCCTATGCTTTCCATCCAATCCTTAATTGTCATGGGAGAAGTCGCGACAGAGGAAGCATTTGATTGGGCGACCGGTGTCCCAAAGATTGTTAGGTCTTCTGCTCTAATTGCTCGATTCCTTGATGATGTCCGAACTGACGAGGTCTGACATACAGGCATAGACAAGAATTTAATTTCATTTTGTTTGCATGCATTCGATTCTCTTTTTGATCACATCTGAACCTTAATTTTAGAATAAACACCTTGAGTTACATGTTCCCATGTTATCTAACCTTCATGTGTTGGTAAAAATTTATAGGTTGAGCAAGCTAGAGGCGCAGCTGCTTCGAGTGTTCTGTGCTACATGAAGGACTATGGTGTTTCGGAGAAAGAGGCATGTGAGGAGATAAGAAAATTTGTTACAATTGCATGGAAAGACATAAACCAAGAGTGCCTTGAACAAAATCCATTTCCTCTACCTATCCTTAAGCCAATTCTCAACTTTGCCCGAATGATGGAAATCTTGTACCGACATGAGGATGGATATAATGATTCAACTAGAAGAACCAAAGATAACATTGCCTCGCTGCTTGTTGATCCTATTAACATTTGAAGGAATAAGTTGGATTTGTAACTACACTCGTTAGTATTGTTTTTTTGGGAGGGGCCCATTAAAAAAATAATAAATAAAATTGTTTCTATCCATGTTTGATTCAAACAAGAACATTCACTTGTAGAATTTCTATTATAATATGAAGTCTTTGACACTACAAGAAAATTTATATATAGAGACGAGATTTAGTGATTGCCAAATGATTGTTGTCTCTGTAGAGGACTATAGCGACCGACCGAAAAAGGGACCGTTAGTGTAGAGTTAATTTTCCCATTTTTTCCTCGTTTTCTATTTTCCTTAAAACAAACGTGTTTTTTTCCCTCATTTTCTATTTTCTTTCGACCAAACAAAAATCAAATAATCAAGTTAAGCATTTTTACACAAAATCAATCTCGTATTTCTCTTGATCTCCTCTTTGGAGTGTTGGTTCATCATTTGAAATGGAATCTAAGGTTAAGAGTCGATCCAAAACCTCACAACTCCCTCATCCAGATCGATTGAGCAAGCTCGCCCTCTCTCTCGATCTCTTCTAGTTCTTCTGCTAAAACGAATCAAATTGGCTGAGATATAGGGTTCCTCATTGATCCCATCTCATATCTTCTGGTTCGTCTTCTTAAACAAATCAAACACGTTGAGATCTAGGGCTTCTCATGGTTCACATCAAGTTAACTCTCTCTTTGTGTTTTTGTGTGTATTTATTGTGTATCTAGGGTTTGTTGAAGATAAGAAACGTTAATTTTATTTTTCCTACTTGATTCAAAAGTTCTAGGGTATTTGATTCCAGAAAACCTAATCGAAATTTGCTTCTTTAATAAGTGTTGTTGCTATTACGAGGGTTTACTATTTCGATTATTGGGTATAAATCGATTAAGTCCAAATGTTCACTTTTTTCCACCTTTTTGTTTGTTTTTCATATATTGGTTGGGGATTCACTACAAAGTATATTGTTTGGTTTTAGAAGTTTCAATCAAATCCTTCATATATTTCTTTTATTTTTCTCCTCACTAAGCTGACAAATTGGTGGGGACCATTAAGGATCTATTGTGTGTGAAATCAAAACAAAGGGTTTAGTGACGTTACCTTAGGAGTTATGACTGACTTACCTATTCAAATCCCACAAACAATGGCAACGAAGAAAAAAAGTGAACAGAGTAGAAATCAATGGCTTTCCTCTTCAAACTCCACGAATGGTTACAATGAAAGGATTGCATTGTTTATATACACATTGTGATCGTTAACTCTGGTTAAATATTGGTGCATCAGATGAGTAACTGTTGTAATTAGATTAACTGAGAGGAGTAATGGATGGCAATGATCAAATGCCCACGAATCCTTCCTTTTTATGAATCCAAGATGAATTCAGACTCGAATGAACTTTAAATAGAATTTAACATCCAAACTTTTTCATAGCTACCACCTTTGTTCATACTGTTTCAGAGACTTGTGTTGCCCTTCTTTTTTTTTTCATTATGGAATAGAATTATTTTCAGTTTGAACAAATCTTATTAGTTTGTTGACACACACAACAATTCTTATTAGTTTGAATATCTAACAATACTAACAAATTTATTCAAAGACCTCCGTGTGTTTTGATTTGATTGCATTTGCTTGAGAAATTAAATTATGTAAAGAGACAAGAAAAATCATTTTCATCTAGAAAGATTCTTTACTTAAAAAGATGCCCTGCTTTAGTCAGTGTATGGGTTAGATCATTCATTGTGACAGTCAAAATCTTCTAAGTCATCTAGTTGGAAATCTGTAAATCATGAAAGAGTATACTTGAGTTTTAAAAATACTTTCTTTCTCCTATGTTAATTTACTTAACTTTGTGAATTGACTTGTCTCGATTTGTTTCTTTCCCGTGACAAGAGCGTACACCAAGAGTGAAGATCTTTAGTAATACTTTTGAGTGCTGCCCTTTTCCTGCAATAACAAATTCTATTTTCAGGTATAAATATTTTAGGAAAATGAATATTGTTTGAATTTACTTCTATATGTAAAAATGGATGAGCCTACTAATTTTCCCATTTGTAAGTATATCCCATCATACACAAGTCATTGATCAATTAGTATTTATCCCCTCTAGCAAGCCATAGCCCATTCACATCAACTCACAATATACCAGCCCTAAAGGAAAAGGTGTTGGGATCATATCAACCCTAGTGGAAAAGGTGAAGTTAATGACTTCTCCTCTATATGTATGTATGTTGTAAATGCAAATCCATGTCAATTAGTCATACACTTTGGATAATTCACTCTCTACGAGACACATTTAAGGTATGTCATTGTTATTTTTATAGTGATGTTTACTTGAGTAGTTCACCGAGTCGATAAACTATGAGAAGTCTCTCTTCATGACAAGAAATGGATAACATAGGGAATATTAACTAGATGTCTACCAGTCTAATATGAGGGGATAGACAAGAATGAAATTTGAGGAGAAAATTTGGCAAAATCGCTCACTCGCTCCTGGTGTACGGTCCATTCTATCAAATATAAAACCACACAAAATACAAGGCACAAACATAACAAATCCATATTAAATAGAAAACTACCTTGCAAGTAAAAACTTTTTTTGCCCGACAATCCTTTGAAGGTGGAGGTGGATGTGGATGTGGATGTGGATGTGACCAATGTGAAACCCATGAAGAAAACATCAGATATTGTCAGTCAAGGTAATAGTATCTAGAGTTGCAACCAGACACCCCATAAGATAATGTTGTTGAATGGTTAAGGTGATGCTACAACTATTGTTCCAATCTTCTTCAAGTTGATAACAAGATATACTAGCATTCTAGACACGCACACACGTTCACATTTATAGAGCTCAAGTAATATTTATAAATTCTTCCTTAAAGTTGAAGTAACTCTCTCTTGATTAGCTTTCTTATGTACTTATGTTACACACATAGTAATGCTACATTTATTCTTTGATTAGTCCTTAAAATTTTTGTCCTCTTTTCAATAAAATCTTTACTTATAAAAAAAAAAAGATTATAAGTATTTGTTGTGATATTAATTATGTAAATTATTTTTATTTAAATTGTTGATAGTTTGTTAAGTAAAATTTCCTTCTAATTGGCGAATATATTGATTTTCATTATTATGAATTGCTTAGTCAGATGTGTCTCGTGGAGAATCTTCTAGAGATAGACCATCCATGGGTGTTGGAGACAGTGTTAGTAGTGCAGGTATGATATGTTGTATTAAATTATTTTGAATATCATGTACTATCATTAATGACATGTGCATCTAGATAATTTATCGTTGATATATTTTTTTGTTATGTTTTCATCTTTTTAGCTTCTACAAGTACGAGGAGAAGAAGCCCTACGCTAGGCGTGGGTAATTTTGGCAAGAAGATAGGCAAAAAGATGATATTTGGAATAAATATGATCAAGCGATAGGAGAGAATGCTAGTCATTTTTCACAATTATTAGAGACTATTATTAGGCATTCTAGCAATGCCCTTTTGTAATGTAAGAAATAGGCTGACATTCCAAACCACTCAAAGGACTCACTATGGCAAAAGATCCAGGTAAATATAAATTAATATGTTTGTCATTATAGAGAGTAATATTAACGCAATCATCCAGACCGTACACGTGTCCAAGCCGGTTAAATGGTACCATATACAGATTAGCACCCGGAGCTCTGCCCAACAGAAGGGTAGACCAAACTAGAAAGTGTCAGGCCTGACTAAAAGGGTAGCTCAACACTAAACAAAACTTGGTCTACCAAGCAAGGCAGACTTGGTCAAAGAATATTTGTAATCTTAATTTGCACAAGTCAAGACCAGAGATCTCGGAGGAGATCTCCTCAATTTAGCAACTCCAATTCCAAATATCCCTATGCCATTCAGGATCTGGGAATCAAGGGATTCTCCAAGATCACTTCCCGTGAGAAGGGGAAACCCTGATTCAGATGAATGATCTATAAATAGCACAGTGGACATAAGCTTGGGGATCTTTTGACCTATTGAGAGTCTAACTAGTAAGGTCCATTATTCCTCTATAACTTTAACTTGAGCATCGGAGAGTATTTGACAAGTATCATGTCGGTACTCACAAGAGGGTGGTAGGAGCGACTTCGGATCTATGAGGCAAAGTCCATCAACACCATTCATCGGAATCTGATCCAAAAAATTTGGCACCGTCTGTGGGAATACCAACAACATATTGATTTTAGTTGAAAGAATGGTAAGATCTATTAGAACAACCAAAGTCAAGGTACCCCCACCTGTGGTACCAGCCCCAAATGCTCACCTTCTAGAAATGTTAAAAACTATAAGAAAACAACAAGAGGATATGTAGAAGAAGATGGATGACTTGGCTTAACATAATCGAAACCTAAGTCAGCGTCTTGAGAACCAGTAAAAAGCAATACAAAATCTCCTACCGCTAGATCATCAGCCTCCTATTGGAGATGATCGCGTCTTGAATGCAAAAGGCAACTCTCAACCGCGAGATCCAGTAAGGAGGGGAGAAACGGAAGCTGACACTGCTACTACTCAAGTTAAACCCATACGGGATCTAACTCGATAGGAGATCAAAGAGATGATCCAAAAGGAGAAGGAGATGATGAAGGGTGTGGACATAGGCACTGTGACGGCATAGGCCATTAGAGGTATTCAAAGCTCCCCCTTCACAGTGGAGATCTTGGCTGGAGAAATTCTGAAAAAGTTCATGCTACAACATTTTACCCTTTATTCTAGGACGAAAGACCCAGTAGAGCACTTATTTCACTTTCGACAGATGCTCACATTGTGGTAGGGGAATGCGGGTTTGATGTGTAGAATTTATCCTTCTAGCTTGTAGGAAAATGCTTTGACTTTGTTCCATAAGTTACCATGTGAATTAGTAGCTTCCTTTAAGGAGCTTTGTACAACCTTTATAATATGATACATTGGCAACAAAAAGATTGGCGGAGATGTAGATGTTCTGCTCAGAATGAAAATGTAGTTTAGGGAGAGCCTCAGAGAATTTACAAGAAGATTCAAGGAAGAGGCGATGGCCCTGGAAAGCTGTGCTGAGAGAACAACAGTAGTAGTGTTCAGGAACTCTTTTTGGTCTGGTTCAGGGTTGTATAGGCCTTTTGTGAAAAGGAGGCCAAAAATACTAAGTGAATTGTTCAAAAGAGTATAGAAATATATCAGGTTGGAAAATGGCCCTCAAAATTCAATCGGGAAAATCAAGGTTATATATACTGTGGCGAAGCTTAGCAAGAAGCAGCAGCCACAATAGTAGAATAGGAAGAGACTACTCAAGCAGGGAAAAAAACAAAGGAGAGAGGGGACCTACTTCTCCATGCCCCTAGTGAAATCCTATCCCTCGTAGCGAATGAACTTTATTTCGAGTGGCCAGCACCTCTCTCTCGAGATCAAATAAAACAAGATGAGTGATACTACGAGTATCATAAGGTACGGGCCAACACTACCAAAAGGTGTTAAGCCTGGAAAAGATTTCTACATAGATTGGTAAAGTAGGGCTGACTGAGAGACCTACCTAGAAGACAAAGAGAGAATCCTCCATGAAATAAGAATCAGAGGCCTGATCAACCGCTTATTAAAGGACAAGATGGGAGGGCAATAGTTATTCATGTTTTCCTAAAATAATAATCTAAAAGGTTAAGCCTAGGCAAGTCTAGCTAGAAAGTTAAAAGGTGACGGACAGAGCACTTCATGCATGTCAATACCACAAAAAGTGGGCCCACAGAACAGATGGAGCCCTATGAAGAGTAGACTGTGGCCTTCATGAAAAAAGACCTGGAATATGTGGTCAGACCACATTATGACGCATTAGTGGTAACCCTTAAAGTAGGCACCTTCACTCTCAAGTAGGTATTGATCGACAACGACAGCTCAATCAACATTTTGTATGCCTTAGCTCTTCTAAAGATGGGTCTCAATAGGAACGTGCTGACTCAAGTAAGAGCCCATTTGATTGGGTTCAATGGGAGGATGAGCCAACCGGGGGGGGGGGGGGGATAGTCTTGCTCGTGCAAGCAGGGCTAATAATTTTGAAAACTAGATTTATGGTCGTTAAAGCAAGCTCTTATTACAATGCTATACTACACAAATGGTGAACCCACGAGATGACGGTCGTACCTTCAACGTACTACCAAGTCCTGAGATTCCCAATATCACAAGCGATGTGGGACATCCGAGGGGATCAGGTAGTAGCCTAAGTATGCATACTGGACAAAGAAGAACTCTCTAAGGAAAAAACTTAGAGAAATTATAGGAGGGTGAAGCTGAGCCTGGTGAGCCCCCATGCTTGGAGAACATCCGGATGGTTGATGCAGCAGAAGGAAGGCAAATTGGGGTAAGGGCAGAGCTGGGCCTAGAAGAGTTGAAAGAGTTGACAAATTGCTTGAGGAGAAATAAGGATCTTTTTTCCTAGTCTATAAAAGAAATGCCGAGGATTAGTCCCGAAGTAATCTGTTATCACTTAAATGTGGAGCCAACCATGAAGCCAATAAAGCAAAAGCCAAAAAGTGAACAAGCTTATCAGAGTAGGCTTTATTAGAGAAGTATAGTTTCCTAATTGGATAGAGTGGTAGTACCAAATAAGAATGGAAAAATTAGAGTTTGTATTGATTTTACAAACCAAAATTAGGCATACCCTAAGGATAATTTTCCTATGCCAAGGATTGACCAGTTAGTTGACACCATTTCAAGTCACGAAAGGCTATCATTTATGAATGGTTATTCTGACTATAACAAAATTTAGCTCAGCCTAATAGATCAAGAGAAGACAGCATTCATTACCGAGCAAGGGCTATACTACTACAAAGTCATGTCCTTTAGATTGAAAAATACAATAGCAACTTATCAGAGGTTAGTAATAGAGTTCTTCAGAGATTTGTTATGAAAGATCGTAGAAGTCTATGTTGACGATTTGTTGGTGAAGAACAAAAAGAAGGTAGGTCACTTGACTGACTTGGAAGAGGTCTTCTCTCGAGTAAGGAAGGTGGGAATGAAACTTAACCCTGAAAAATGAATTTTTCCGTTAACTTCAGGAAAGTTCCTTGGCTACCTAGTTACGAAGAGAGGGATATAAGTAAACCCAGATCAGATTAGAGCACTACTAGAGATGTCCTCGCCAAAAATGCATAAGCAAGTTCAAAAGTTGGCAGGGAGGTTTGCAGCTTTGAACATGTTCATATCCAAGTCTTTAGATAAATGCATGCCTTTATACTAGTTGCTACGAAAGAATACCAGTTCGAAGGGATGGAAGAGTGTGAGCGTGCTTTCACAGAGTTGAAGAAATACTTGGGATGACCACCCATACTCTCTAAACCAGAAGTTGAGGAGGAGCTAGGACTGTACCTAACTGTTTCTGAGTACGCACTCAACTCAGTCTTGGTCAGAGTAGTGTAAATTTATAGCCTAATCAAGACTTCTATTGTTGGTTTTGTAGGGATGCTCCTGAATTGTGCCTTCTCTCTCTTTCTCCTTTTTTTTTGATGGGTGAAGAAAAAATTTCTTTAATACAAGGAAAGTTCTAAATGGCCATATAAAGATACAAGGGAGCTTGAGATCAAGGAAAAGGGACCTTTAAGTATAAGGGTCTTAAGAAAATTTTACAAACTCAATCCCATCACCCTAACAGTTTTTCAAAAATAAAAAAATACAAACCTTGAATTCCTTATAGATTTTACACAAAAAGAACATAAACTCTGATATGGAGATGATCATCAGGGATGGATTGCCCCTTATTTACAAAAACATGAGTTTTTCCATTGAAATACCCCAATAGATAGAAAATTAAGCTATGCTCCGCATAACTCTCTTGACCACTCCAAATCTTGTTCCAAGGTTCAACCAATTCTTGAAGTGAGATATCACGTCCTATGGTATACAATCCAAGACTCTGAATAGAGCTAAGAAATAAGAAGAAATCTCTCTATCTAACGTGCTCCATCAAACTATCTTTTATGGACATTTATTTTGGTGTTAGAGAAGAGGTTTTGCCAACCATAGTTTGTTCTAATTTTGGGGTAAACACACTACCTTAACTATAATTTGTATTGCTTTACAAAACCATTAATAGTATGATATAGAAACTTATAATTTCAATAGGATGTAACATACATGTCATTCTAATTTTTAAGATTGTCCATTTTGTGTTTGTATGTTGATGAATCACCTGAGCAACTTCTTTTCATTTTTTACGTCATAGCTGGTTGAGTACGCTATAGCCTGTTTATAAGTCTCAGGTGGAGTGAATTTATGTCATTCTAATTTTCTAGAGTGTCCATTTCTCGGTCTCAGTAGTTATTTATTATTTGTGGCTACAAGAAGATTCATAATTATTTCTAAAGAATCATGAAAAATTGCAACGCAGCTATATAGGTTGTTTTTGTTTTCTTTCACTGCAAAGTTCTTAAGTTAGCTCCCTCTTTTTTTCAGTGTGATGATGACAATCCCATCCCACAGAAACAGAAAGAATCGCAAAGCTCTCTAGTGAAGGTAAGACAACCCATTTCCAAAATGCCTATAGAATCCCAACCTAAGATGTTGTCTTTCTCCCACATATACTTCATTTAATGTGTAGAATAAGTGAGGGAACAACTCTGTTATATTGTCGAAACTATGTGAAGTACTCCATGTAAATTTGTGTAGTTCCTAAGATCTTTACCTTGATATTTAAGAGTGTAAGGAATATAAAGAAAACAAAACAATTATTGCTTGTTTGTTGGTTATGTTAATCTCATCTCCTTTATTGGATAAGTTTGTATTTGAATTTAGGATCCTAGAATACAGAGAATTAAGTGTACAATAACTGTTACACCTTTGATATGTTGTGGGACTGTTTTTAAATTTTTTTGGTTCACAACATTAACATGCCTTATGTTTTGACTTGTTTGTGGGAAGACATTGAGAGGGGTCGATCAGACTAAAGAAGCAACTAGAAAAAGTAGAATACATGTATTAATTATATGTATGTATTCCTTATAAAGTATCTAAAAATCATTCATTGATTAATCAACACAAGAATTTCTTAAAGAAGGATTCCTTCTAGTTCCAATTTTCAAAATAAATTTTTTGACAATAATTTCATGAGTTCAATTACCACGGCCTGAATACACCCAATATGACTCCACTCAGATGTCTGGTGCATGCCACCATGAGATTTGACGATGGTCAGTTCATATTAAGCTCGGGTATTTTTCTAACCTCTATAATAGTTTAGTGGCATACTTTTCAATGAGGTTTCATATTTTTCCCTTAAAATCTAAAGGTACTTTTTCCTTTTTAGAGTTGGTGAATATGTTCCATGGTGTTAACAAGATCAGTTATTCTGGGGTGAATATTTTCTAGTACTAATTTTCATTGGCACACATTTGCTTGCAATGCATATCTAGATCAAACTGATGGTGCTCACATACATAACTGGTTAGTATGATTTGAATCGATTATGTTTGGTAGATTCAAGCGTTTATTTGTTGATGGCGTATTATCATTTGCTGCACATATTGTTTTTTTTTTTTTTTTTTTGGAAACTTCGTTGCTTGAAAAACTTGTTGGCTCACATGTTCAGATATGCATTGGTAGTGCTCCAAATGGAGCATAAAAGGTAGGCCAAACAGATTTATGTATTATCACACACATGGGCACTATCTACCACAATTGGATATAACATTATAATCCTTCTATGTACAACAAAATACTGACCTGCCCAACTTGTTTATCGCATTAGATGGCATCTGCTTTTCTTGTTATTCAATTTCAAGTGCCTGGGACCTAATGATTACAAATCCTAAACTAATCAACATAGTGCACCAATCCTGAACATTCAGTTGGTGGAAAAAGTTGGGCATTGGGTTCGAGACACAAAAGTTTCATGTATTTAATGCCATACTACACTTATCTTTCGGTAAAAATTCAATGCAAGTAATCTAACTAAAGGCATTTAGTCAAGGGTTAGTGTAGACACCCCATTTCTACACTTGGCTAATTAATCAACTTGTCAACCCGATTGTAACAATTCCTAATGATGGATGAATATTCCAATATTTTCTGTTGTTACTAAATATGTTTGAGAAATTCAGATGAGATATTTCAAATAAGGAAACTTTAGAAAGCACGCTACGCTAGGAAAATTTTACCCAAAATATAGAAATCATCATTTTGAGACAAAAAGAAATTTTACAAGAAAAATCATTAAAAAAATGATCAAATTACCAAAATACCCATAAACATGAAAACATCCTCAGAGCCTATATTACACTTAGGAAAACCATTTCGAACACATAAAACAACAAATTAAAATCAAATAAACTATTTCACCAATTTTCACAAAATTTGACAAAATTACAAAAACGCCCTCATAGGGTCCACAATCATTTCACGCCAAAAAACCATAAGTGACAAAAAATGATACCCTCATTGAATTCCTTACGAAAAATTGATTTCAAAACATTAAAAACAACCTCTCAACGTAAAAATCTTTTTTGAAAGTAAAATTGTAATTTTCCAACCCTAAAATTCAAAATTTTGAAACTAATAATTAAAACATCAATTAACGTAAAGTGAAATCTTAATAAATTAAATTAAAAATTTTAAACAAATAAAATTAATTAATCAAACCCATGGGTCAAATTTTAAGTGGTGGGCCATTTATTTAAATGGGTCGCACATGATATTTAATAAAGAACCCTCCACCGAAGGTCCTAAACAATTAAAAATATAATTTAATAAAGAACCCTCCAGTGGGGGTTCTCCAAAAATTAAAAAATTATCATTCTACGTAAGTCAAAATTCAAAATTCAAAATCCTAATCTCCTAAAAAGTTCTTTAAAAATAAGCTTCCATCACTTAAATTCGTTGTTCAAGAAAAATCATAGGAAAGAGAGGCCAAATACTTTCTCAAGATTGTCTAAAACCCTAAATCTGAAGCTTCTAGTCCATACCTAACACCCAAATCCTATTTTTTACCTAAAAAATATCTAAAAATTCTCAAAATACCTCGAAAAGTCAAAAAATATTAAAATCTAGGATGAGAAAACCTTATCTTAGATATCGAAAACAGATCTAACGACTGAAACAAAAATAGGAAGATTCACACAAGGAACGCTCTCCACCAATTCTGAGAGAATCAACCGTCATAAATACCTAGGTAAAAAAGGTGATTTTTTTTATTTTAATTTTTAGGCCATCTTTTCTAGCAATGTAAAACTTTTGAAAAAAGTAGAAATCGGCGTTTACTGGGCAGGATTGGTGCCTTAACACCTTCAAATCCCGTAATGTGATCCCCAGACCCATTTTTTTTGTAGTTCAGTACTTTTTTTCCGGTTAAAGTCATATTTCTGTTCCTAGAATGTAAAACTAGGTGATGACTCCCGAAAAAAAAAAAGTAATCGGCACCCACGGATCAAGGGCACTTTCTGTTAAATTTTTTTAATTTCCATTATGTATTTGAGCTATGTCCTGCATCGTATATATGGTTTTTTAACACATCTATGCTTACCAATGTATTGGCCATGTGTGTGATGTAGGATGCAGGACTTGCTCTGAGGCTTTCATGGACTCCATCTCATTTCCCTTCAGTATGTTTTGTTTTTTCAAAAAAAATGTTTATATTACAACTATCATTTCATATGATAGAAACAACATGCTATCCATAGATGATGATGCATATCATGTAATTGAGTTATAAAGTTTTGGAAGTAAATTTTTTTAAAATTTTTATTTTTTATATTTTATTATACTACTATTTATTCTCTCTTGTTTCCAATTCACTGCCCTACTACATTTCTCATACTTTTTTGTAACATCTAAAGATGATTGGCCAACTATTAAAAATAATTAAGTAGGAAACTACACCACTTGTAGTGTGGCTAGTCATCAATATATTATTGAATTTGATTGTTTTCTAAAGATTGTACAAACTTCCTTTTATTCCATGGTGAATAGAATTTTCTACTTCAAGTTGATCGCCTCCCCCACCCAAACATTTTTTTATGAATTACTACCAATTCACAAGAGGAGCTCAAGTTATAGGTGTTTGGTTGATGCTTGATTGCTTTGTTGGACAATAAATATTTTTTTTAAATGAAAATTTTTTCTAGCGTCTGTAAACACCCCATGTTTGCATACGCCTGATTAATCAACTCATCAATCTGATTGTGACGGTTCCCAATGATGGATGAATGTTCCAATGTTTTTTATTTATTACTAGATATGTTTCATAAATTCAGATGAGGTATCTCAAGCAAAAAAAACTTTAAAAATCACACTACGCTAAGAAAATATGACTCACAACATAGAAATCATCATTTTTCAGACAAAAAGAAGTTTTACGATAAAATCTCTAAAAAATGACCAAATTACCCCTAACATCAAAACATCCTTAGATCCCACATCACGCTTAGGAAAATCCTTTCGAACATATAAAATAACAAAGTAAAATCAAATAAATCATTCCGTCAATTTCCACCAAATTCGATAAAATTACGAAAATGCCCCTCATAGTGTTCACAATCATTTCATGCCAAAAAATTCATAAATGACACAAACCATAATCCCATCGAACTCTTTACGAAAAACCAATTTCAAAACATCGAAAAATGACTCCTCAACACAAAAGTCCCCTTCGGGGGCAAAACTGTAATTTTCCAATTTTAAAAATTTTAAATTTGGAAATTAATAAATAAAAAATTAATTAATGTAAAGTGAAATCTTAATAAAATTATAATTTTTAATAAAGAAAATCAATCAATCAAACCCTCAGGAAAAATTTTAGGTGATTGCCCATTTATTTAAGTGGAGCCCCCTTGATATTTATTAAATGACCTCTCCTTCCGGGGGCCCAAAGAATTAAAGAAATAATTAAGGGATTTTTCAAAAAATTTAAAAATATATTCTTTCATTGTACGCAAGATTAAAAATCCTAATTTAAAACCCTAATTCACCTTATCCTAAGAGACCTAATCCAACACCAACTCTACCCAAAAAAACTCTATAAATATAGAGCCTCCACAACCTAATTTTGTAAGTCAAAATAAACCCTAGAAAAAGTAAGTCAAAAAGTCTTCCTAACCTTCTTCAAACCCCTAATTTTGAAGTCCTAACCCCCTACCTATCATCAAAACCCCAACTTTTACTCAAAAAATACCTAGGAAACCTTTCAAAAATATCCAGAAACCCTTCAAAAAAATACATAAAACACTTAGTTCTAGATACCTCAACTTAGAGATTAGAAGTAAATCCAATGATGGAAACAAAGCAAGAAATCTCATAGGAGGAGTCTCTCCGCCAGTTCTAAAGGAACAAACACTTCTTATTTTTTTAATGGGTTTAGGTCTTTTAGCAATTTTAATCTTTTTTGAGAAATAGTAGAGACCGACGTTTGCCGAACGGGGTTAGTGCCTAACACCTTCCAACCCTGTAACGTTATCCCCGGACCTATTCTCTTTGTAGATTTGCGTTTTATTTGTTAGAGTCAGTATTTGGTTCCTAGACCTAAAAAACTAGGTGGCAACTCCCAACACCCAAAAAAATAGATCCACAACCCACGAATCGACGGCGTTTTCAGCATTGAATATTTCTGTTGCTATAGAAAGATTTTTTTTTGAAAGTACAGTCTATAGCAACGAATAAATCCCTTGTTATAGGTCAAAATTTTGTTAAAACCACAGTTTTTAGCAACGAAAATATTCTGCCTCTATAAACGTATTACGACAAACATAACGACGGCCAAAACAAAAACGAATTTCTTTTCTATCGCTATGGGCTATTGTGGTGGATATTGCACCCTTTAGAAGCAGAAAAATCTACCATTATAGACCAAATCTCTTGTAGTACACGTTCAACTAGAAGGCAATGTGAAGATGACAGTAATTTTGGGAAGAAACATCAAGAATTTTTAGGTACTTTTTTCATTAATCTATAAAAGAAGACTGAGGTTAAGGGGAATGTTACCTGTTTGCAAACTTTTAGATATCAAAAAGATTTAAGAACTTTTCAAGGAAACTTGTCAATTTATATATGAAGAGCTAGCATTCCTTTTCCACAATGGTTCACATACATTTTCCTCAAGGTTTTATTTCTAACACAGAATTGATTGGAAATTGATCGAATCAGTTACTTGACTCAATGGAGTACTTGACAAAACTAATCATAAATTTATTAAAATATTCAACTCCAAAATGTGTTCAAGATCATTTATATTTAAGATTTATTCTCATGAAATAGAAAATCAAAGATCATGTGATTATTTGGGTTAAAAGGTGATGATTAAAAAATAAGATCAGGAAAGCGATTTCCTTGGACACTGCGCTCAAGACTGCACGTACAAAACCATTGATTTATTAGTGTTGATAATATAACGTCCATTTTGACGCACACCCTTGACGCCCCCTAACATCTTTGCTCACAGCCCAACAGACATTTGACATGTGGTGTGAATGACATCAGCAATAAAGAGAAAACTTCTCTCTTTTGCCTGCAAGTCCTTTGCTGGCGACTTATATTTTAAGATTTCGAATCTTGAAAGGGTCATTGGGACCACATTGATTATCGCATGGACAATCCAACAACACAGCCTTCTAGATTTCATGAAAATATGTATATTCAAAAGAAAAAAAACCTTGTTTTTCGAGCTTGATCCAAGGTGTTGAAAACAGATGGCTAACAAGCACCCAAATCTAAAAATAAAATCCAACGGTGATAATTAACTATTTCTTAATTTTCTTTGTTTTAAGTTCATATAATTTTACTCTACAACCCCATTTCATCAAATCATGTTTTTGAATGGTACAAGGTGATCAAATCAGAAAGTTTCTTTTTTTCACTATGAGCAAAAGAGAGAAATGGGCGTCAGGGGAGTGTGCCAAAAAAAGCATTATATTATCAAAATTCTTGATTTTTTCACTCATATCTCACACAAAAGAATCTATGGTTATGTACCCATTGCCACATCAGCACAATGTTGTACGCAGGGTTCAAGGAAGTCAATGCAACATTTTCCTTTGTTATAATAATGGAGAAAATGTTAGATTTGGATGGAATTGGCACAACTTTTGTTTCAATATAAGGGAAAACATGCCAGTGGTGCTTTGGTTTTGGGTGAAAGCAATTTAAAGGAAAGAAACAAAAAAAAAAGTGAGAATGTTGTGAATCTCTCTACTACATGTGGTGGTGTACATGTTCATCATCTAAACCATTGGATTGCTACGCAAGTTCTTGGATTTTTCTAGTTGATTAATGACCATAAATACTAGACTTGTACCTAAATGGTCCTGATCTCAAACAATATCAAGGAAGACATGAGTCATGTGACGTGAATCGATTTATTTTATCATTCTCTTTTTATATTGTATATGATTTGATATTTTCCTACATTTTAAAATCTATGCAATAAAACACAATTGTTGCCTTGCCCTTTCATCTCAATCTTTATCCTCATAAATAAAGTATGTCGAGGAAAATTTTATTATCTTTTCTCTTCTCCACCTTTCAAGAATAACCATAACTTTGTTGCTTTTTCCCTTCTACTCATTTTCAATAATATCCCTCCAACTTTACTCATATGAGTAGCAATGTAACACGACTCAAAAACCACAAGAAATTAGTGGGTTTGGGTCAAGTTTAATTGGATTTGGGTCACAATAGTGTCAACCCATCTACCATGATGATTAAATGGGTCATGTTTAGGTTAGAGACATCAACCCGTTTTGACACATTTAATTATTGTGCCACTAAAGTATTGTTTTAAATCATAAACAGAAGACAAAATTCAAAAAACGTTGGAATTTTTTTAATTTGGTGGCAGAAATGGAACTTAGTTTTTTAACTTAAGCTTAGAATTTTACTAAATAGTAGAGAGATTAGTTGCAATGGGAAAGTAGAATCTTGTGTCTTAGGTGGGATTCCAATTTCCCCCTTTTTGGTGTTACACTAATCTTCTATAGGACTCGCAATTTTCACCAATACTTGAAAAAATTGTGAGACAAATACTAATAGTATGATTTTGTCAATCCAACCCTAGGGTCGGACAATTTAAGTCGTATAACAAAGGCCTCATCTACTGTAAAAAGAAAATCTCGAGATTTTATTTTGATGGTGGATGGGCCTTTGTAATGCTTTTTTTTTCCTTACTAAGTTAGTAAGGCTAGTCGGACTCAACCAAAAATGACCCATTGACACACTTTGACCCTCTTAATTATCAACTAGGGAGGGTTTTTTTTTACCCTAGGAAACAAATGGTAATTTTATGAGAAACCCATCCAAGGTTTCTAATTGATTAATGCTGGAGTGACCTCAGTGTGGGACACACAAGGGACATCTTGATGTGGTGGCGCGCGCATGCTCATAGATATGTTTTCTCCGAATTACAAGTAAAACGCATCTATTGACATGCGTGCACCACCACGTCATGATGTCCCCCGTTGAGGTCATTCTAGCACGACTCTTTGTAAGTATTTGAGATAAAATCATGTGTCTTAAACTAATCATATACCTTTGACCCCCATCTTCTTTTAGAAAATAAAATAACAAAGGACCTAAATGCCATCTCCTTCTAAGGCTACCAATGGATCGGATTGGGATTGATTTGGTAGCATCCTAAAGGATCAGATCAGACTCTTATCCAATCTATCAATCCAAGCCCGATCTAATAACAATTGGATCAGATTTTGATCTGACAAACGGTTTTCATATAGAAAATCTAAATAATTTGTGCATTCTTAAACAAAATTTATTATTAATATTATTGATATACTTCCTCGCATTTTATTAGATCGGATCCTTATAGGATCAGTACATGATTGATCTGATTCGATATCAGAATACAAATCATCACTCCAAACCGAAAGTTATCCGATTTAGATTTTGAAGCTAATTCGATCAATTGACAGCCCTATCTTCTTCAACCACAAGCCAAAAACCCTTGTTTGTTTTCTCCCCTAAACCCACCATCTTCAACTTTTAAATATACTAGTTCTTAGTAATATTTTGTTGTTAGATTGTAAATACATATACATAATTAAAATTCAATACCAGGGTTTAGTTGAGATGGTAAGGACGATTGGGTTTGCTCCTCAGGTCACATATCGGATCTTTATCTGCTCTTCCACACAAAAGTGGCTATATTTAATTGTTGAATACGTTCAAGGTGGTTTGTACATTGGCCCACCAAAGGAAATATATATATATATGGGTCCCGTTCAGCAACAAACATTTTGACAAACATTTTGGCAAAACATTTTTCAAAACATGGGTTAGAGGTTTCAGAATGAGCTGATTTTTGGTGAGGATGATCTCTATGGTGAGGAGATTATCCTCACCAAAAATCAGCCCATTCCAAAACTTCTAGCCCCAGTTGACAAGTTGAAAAATCGTGAACCGTCCATTTTTTGTAAATCATTTTTGATGGGGTTAGAAGTTTTGGAATGGGCTGATTTTTGGTGAGGATGATCTCCTCACCGTAGAGATCATCCTCACCAAAAATCAGCCCATTCCAAAACCTCTAACCCATGTTTTGAAAAATGTTTTGCCAAAATGTTTGTCAAAATGTTTGTTGCTGAACATTTCCCTATATATATATATATATATATGGGAAATGTTCAGCACCCTAAGTTTTACCACACACTTTAACAAACGTTTTTTGTCCTACATGGGTTAGAAGTTTTGGAATGAGCTGATTTTTGGTGAGGATGATCTCTATGATTAGAAGATCATCCTCCCCAAAAATCAGCCCATTCCGAAATGTTTAGCCCCATGTTTACACGTTGAAAAATCGTGGACCGTCCATTTTTTGTAAATCAATTTTGATGGGGTTAGAAGTTTTGGAATGAGCTGATTTTTGGTGAGGATGATCTCCTCACCATAGAGATCATCCTCACCAAAAATCAGCTCATTCCGAAACTTCTAACCCATGTAAGACAAAACGCGTTTGTTAAAGTGTGTGGTAAAACTAAGGGTGGCGAACGGGACCCTATATATATATTATATATATGGGAATGTTCAGCACCCTAAGTTTTACCACACACTTTAACAAACGTTTTTTGTCCTACATGGGTTAGAAGTTTTGGAATGGGCTGATTTTTGGTGAGGATGATCTCTATGATTAGAAGATCATCCTCCCCAAAAATCAGCCCATTCCGAAATGTTTAGCCCCATGTTTACACGTTGAAAAATCGTGGACCGTCCATTTTTTGTAAATCATTTTTGATGGGGTTAGAAGTTTTGGAATGAGCTGATTTTTGGTGAGGATGATCTCCTCACCATAGAGATCATTCTCACCAAAAATCAGCTCATTCCGAAACTTCTAACCCATGTAAGACAAAACGCGTTTGTTAAAGTGTGTGGTAAAACTAAGGGTGCCGAACGGGACCCTATATATATATATAGGGTAGCGTTCAATGGCTAACTTTTTGGCAAAACATTTTTCAAAACATGAGTTAGAAGTTTTGGAATGGTCTGATTTTTGGTGAGGATGATCTCTACGGTGAGGAGATCATCCTCACCAAAAATCAGCCCATTCCAAAACTTCTAACCCATGTTTACAAGTTGAAAAATCGTGGACCGTCCATTTTTTGTAAACTGTTTTTGATGGGGTTAGAAGTTTTGGAATGAGCTGATTTTTGGTGATGATGATCTCCTCACCAAAAATCAGCCCATTCCAAAACTTCTAACTCAAGTTTTGAAAAATGTTTTGCCAAAAATTTTGCCATTGAACGTGACCCTATATATATATATATATGGGTAGCGTTCAATGGCCAACTTTTTGGCAAAACATTTTTCAAAACATGAGTTAGAAGTTTTGGAATGGGCTGATTTTTGGTGAGGATGATCTCTACGGTGAGGAAATCATCCTCACCAAAAATCAGCCCATTCCAAAACTTTTAACCCATGTTTACAAGTTAAAAAATCGTGGACCGTCCATTTTTTGTAAACTGTTTTTGATGGGGTTAGAAGTTTTGGAATGAGCTGATTTTTGGTGATGATGATCTCCTCACCGTAGAGATCATCCTCACCAAAAATCAGCCCATTCCAAAACTTCTAACTCATGTTTTGCCAAAAAGTTTGCCATTGAGGGTCCCGTTCGGCACCCTAAGTTTTACCACACACTTTAACAAACACGTTTTGTCTTACATGGGTTATAAGTTTCGGAATGAGCTGATTTTTGGTGAGGATGATCTCTATGGTGAGGAGATCATCTTCACCAAAAATCAGCTCATTCCAAAACTTCTAACCCCATCAAAATTGATTTACAAAAAATGGACGGTCCACGATTTTTCAACGTGTAAACATGGGGCTAAACATTTCGGAATGGGCTGATTTTTGGGGAGGATGATCTTCTAATCATAGAGATCATCCTCACCAAAAATCAGCTCATTCCAAAACTTCTAACCATGTAGGACAAAAAACGTTTGTTAAAGTGTGTGGTAAAACTTAGGGTGCTGAACATTTCCCTATATATATATATATATATATAAAAATCCAAGAGTGAAGAAAATGGTGACATTGACACATCATGAATGATGACCAAAGCATAAGGGGGACCATATGAAGAATGCCCACGCCTATAAATACCAAAGGTTTTATAACTCTTGAGCATCGAGAGAAGCCCTCACATTTTCTGAAGCTTAATTTAACTTACAGAGATTTCTAGTGTATAGAGAATGAGTTCACCCTTGATTTGTTCCCCTTCTTCTCCTAAGAATCAGAAAAAGGAGGTGATCCGTAAGTCTGCAAATTATCATCCAAGTGTATGGAGTGACCACTTCCTCTTGTCCTCCACAGATAATAATAAAATGGTAAGCATGCTTTTCAAACCCAATTCCTCTACTTTTATAGTAACCATGGAGGTCGAGTTGATTCGTGAGTTTAAAATCCATTTAAAGAATTTGTTGTGTTAAAATATTTTTATTTATTTATTTAATTTGTTTTGATAATAAATATTAAGGTTTTGACAATCAAAAAAATATTAAGGTTTTGATGATGATTTGATTGGTAAATGTAATTTTCGCATCATGGAAGTTAATAAGTTGCTTTCTCGACATTTTATTTTGATGACAAGCAAGCACGCATTTTATTTTTTTTATTTTTATTTTTCTTTTGTAACTTTAAAGTGGTTCACAAACACAGGCAGTTCAATAAATTCGTCATTTCTGTAAAATCAAACATATTGGTTCTATTTGAGCCAACACAGCTCTATTCCAAAATCTGATTAGATGTATAGGCATCCTATTATAGAAGGTGCTATTTGTTCACCTCCATTAGTTTATAAGGGATTCAATGCATGAGAATCTTGATTTCAAATCGGATCCGAGAATGATATGACTCGCACAAGTCATCTCGCTATCGTTTATGGACGATACAAATTTCCAATGTGAATCTTGTTCAGGAATGAGACAAGACGTCAAAATGAGATCTGAAAAACATGGTGGAAGTGAAATGGCTTTTCATATATCTTTATTTAAAGGTTCAAGGGTAGGTGTGTTTTCCCATATGAATCTCTTGTCGATATTCCATTTCTTATGAATTCCACAACAAAAGCTGATTTGAAAATTATCTTTTAATTTTCAGAACAATCTTACTATGATGGTATAGGGGAAGAATAGCAATAAAGAGGAACAATCAATGGTGTTGAACAGGATTAGAATTTAATCACCTACCATCAAAATACTTTTGGATAACCCTTGTAACTAAAATTATGATAATTAGAGCAAGAAAATATTGATAGAATTTTCTTTTGGTCCCTTCTTGTTACATGCAGACATCCAATCCACAGATTATACAACGAGTTGAAGTGCTGAAAGAAGAGGTGAAAAAACTGTTAAGTGTTGCTGCTGAAAGTTTCCTCAAAAAAATGAACTTGATCAACACCATCCAACTACTCGGTGTAGCATATCACTCCAAAAAGGAGATCGAAGAAGCATTAAAAACTATATATAATGCATACAATAACCATTATTTTGATACTGAAGATGATGATGATGAACTCTTTACTATTGCTCTTCGTTTTTTTGCTTCCACGACAACAAGGGTATAATGTGTCTTCATGTAAGAGTGGTTGGGTCTTAATCTCGTCATAAATCTTGAAAAAAACTTTCAATGCTAGTCTTTTTCTCTTTTTCTCTTTTCCACGAGTACCTGTAAGGCTATTGATTTTTCTCTTTTCCCCTATTTTCTAGAATACCCTTCAACTTTAAATATTGTCTTTCATCTTCTCCTTATTTTCAAATAATACCCGTCCAACTTTATTTCATTTTCTCTTCTACCCTTCTAATCCCAAAGATGATGCGCATAACATGAAAAACTGGGTGATGAAACAGATGTGTTTGTGAAGTTCACGGAAGCCGATGGTAGCTTCAAACAGAACATAGTTAATGATGCAAGAGGCTTGCTACATCTATATGAAGCAGCACATCTTAGTGTACAAGGAGAAGATATACTGGATCAAGCCCTCATTTTCACTACTACACAACTAATGACCATGAAAACTCATCTAAGCTCTCCTCTTAAGGTGGAAGTAGAGCATGCCCTGTATATACCATTTTGCAAATGTATGCCAAGACTAAACGTGAGGCGCTATATATTTGTCTATGAAGAAGAAATGATACGGAATGATTCATTACTAAAGCTTGCAAAGCTAGATTACGATCTATTACAGTTGTTGTACCAGAATGAGCTAAGGGATCTCTCAAGGTATAAGTTCATTCCATGAATGAGTAATTATTTGATATTAGCAAACTTCACTTTGAAAACTAAACAAGTGGCTTGCTACATCTATATGAAATACAATGGTGGGTCCCACTCTAGTTATAATTATGGGTATAAACATCTCACTCCAACTAGAGTGGAGTGGGGTCCAACTGCCCTACTTTATTGTTTCTCTCCCCCCCTTAAAATAATTTCCCTTTAATTTTTCCTATCTTTTTTCTTTTACCCCATTTTTCAATCACATTACCGGAACATTCGAGACACAAAATCCCAAGATGCAGTCTTATCTAGAGAAAATTAGGTCTGCCATACTTCAGGTAAGAAATATCAGAGTGAAGCACATACCTCAAGCAAATAACCGATATGCAGACGCCCTGACCTACATAGCTTCAATGCTAGCGGGGCAAGATAAAAGAGAGTTGCCATTAGGCTACAGGAATATCTTACAATAGATGAACCAAAATTGGTCAATGTAGTAATGGTCACAGTAGACCAAGGATGGATGAACCCAATCCTAGCTTTCCTACAACAAAGAGAGCTACCCAGCGATCTCAAGGAGGCTAGACGAGTCAAGAATAGAGCAGAGAAGTATATTATTCTAGATGAAATTTTGTGCAGGAAGTCTGTTGGAGGACCACTGCTGCATTGCCTAGCACCAGAAGAGGTAAGAGAAGTTCTAGGAAAAATCCACAAAGAGGACTGTGGAAACTAATCAGGGGCGAGATCTATGAAGAAAGCAAGATAGCAGTTAAAAGTAAAATAAAGTCGTCGAATTGAATAGAAAAGTAAGACACAGCCAGTAATCTCATATGAGTATTACCATGAAAGGTCTGAGGGACCCTAAACCCCTCACGAGGAACATCAAGGGCAAACTTCTAGTCCCCAAAGATAAATAGAGGGTCCTTATGCCATCCTTTGTCAGAGTTAGGGAGATAATGAACCAGTGTCACTATTGCACTCTTGAAGGACAACGAGTAGTACCCCAGGCGTTGGGAGATGGCCTTCAGGTTGTATCTAGAGAAGAAGATTTGGGGGGATATGCCCATCTTTTCCACAACCTCCACCAGACGGTAGAAGTTTCCATACGTTTGGCCTGGAACCCAGTTTATTTTACTCAGTACCTCTCGGAAGAAGGGAGAAAGAATGAAGTTGAGGCCAGCTCTAATTTGGCCAATGTAGACCAAAATTTCTCCCTGACGGCATTTGCCAGGAATATCAGGGTCCTCGCTGACCCCGAATATTTACAGAGGCGGGAATGTAGAGACTCCCCCGAAGTTGAGATGCAATAACAACCATTAAGAAAGTAAATATGTAGAAAAGAGAAGGCTAAAGAAAAAGATACCTCGATTTGAGGAGAGTTAACAGTACAGTAGCAATGAAGCAAGAAAAGAGAGAGAAAGAGATTTTCCCAAGAGCAAAGAGACAGAATTTCAGAGTGTTAACATAATAAGAAAAGAAATGAGTGCTAAGTCCCCATTTTATAAGGATAGATAGTAGAGCACGTACACCTGATAACTCTAGTCCAACTTAAGCATCGCAGATTGAGGATAATGCAGAAGGTAGTGGGACATGTGAACGGACACAGATGAAGAATAATCCATCTCAGTCGTTAGAAGAAATTTGAAACGACGTTACATTGAATGCGTTGATTCGGAAAGAGCTGACACAATTATGAAGATCAAGGTAGTCAATAAGAAAACAAAAACATGTCTTGAGGAGATGAAAAGACCTTTCGCCTCCTCGAGAGAGGATAATTGTAGAGGGAAATAATTATACATTAATTTAAGTCATACACGTGTCCAAATCGGTTAAGTGGTACCAGGAACAGATCAGCATACAGGCGCTACACTTTGAGCAGGGCAGGTTAGAGTAGAGACCTCTCTAGCCAGGCCAGAAGAACAGCACAACATTAAGCAAATTCAAGTCAGCCAAACTGGGCAGACTGGGTCATAAAATAACTGTAAGTCTAATACGCGTACGTCAATCTCAGAGATCTTGGAGGAAATCTCTACAGTATAATATGATCAATCCAGAAGATCCTCGTTAGGTAAACAACTCCACAGAGGATATCCCAGGATTACCGCCTGAAAAGCAAAAAACCCTTATTCATGGTAAGGCACTATAAATAGCACAATAAGCACTATTGAAGAGAATCTTTTGGGAGGATCAGAAGTATAACCAGTTTCATTAAATTATTCATCTGCTTCTTTAACTTAAGTGTCGGAGTGATTTTGACAAGTATCACGTCGCCATGAGGAGGGAGGTACTAGTAACGACTTTGGATCAGTGTGGTTGAATTCATCAAAGTCGTCCACTAGATTTCGACCGGACACTAACTATGAAAATTGAGTTGCATAGAGTTATTATCTTCTATATTTACCCTCTTAGGGTTCTTGTAATTAATTATATATATAAGAGATTCAATAATTTTTCAATCTTTGCTATGATATCAGATATATACTAATCATCATTGTTGACTACATCTTACCATTACCAATATCCTTAAAAACAATCATTTGATTGCCACATCAGATCCTTTACCTTTGCTTTTCTTTTGTGTTGAAGAAGATATACATGATCTTATACATCACAAAAGAAAAGAATAATGATAAAATGACTCCCCCTCTAACAAACTCTCCTGAAGAGATAATGCATCAAGAGAGTTATGGGGGTGGAGTTTGTCAAAAAGGGAGTTAGAAAATCTCGTACGACTCAAAAGAAAAGAGTAAGTGTAAGGATTTTCTAATGCCCCCTTAGCACACAACCCAATCACAGAACCATGGATCAATTGCCTCGAGATACACATAATCATAAATATTTTCTTGTGTATCTCGAGGAAATTGATCTACGATTCTGTTATGGAGTTGTGTGTCAAATGAGAGTGTCATATTATCACAACTCAAAGAGTAATGATATTTTTTCTAACTCCCCCATGTAGCATACTCAAAATACTTTCTAGATGTGGCATGTGCTAGAACCATAGATCTTTTTTGTCAGGATACACAACTGCACATATTTATGAAATGTGTATCCCGAGACATAAAATCTATGATTCTAATACATGCCACATGGAGGAGTCAGATTATCATGACTCAAAAAGAAAATTATGTACGGTTCAATTTGCGCAAGAAAATAGATCCCCATTTTCACATCCCCATTGATGAATTACTTCTTCAACCTAAAGAACCTCCGAATACAAGACAACCAACCTCCTCTCATGCTGAAGGGCCCCTCATCTATTTTTGAACTTCTTAATCGTTCATAATCAAGTTCGTCATGCCCTATAAAAATTCAAATCTCATTTTCGGATAAAAAAATCTGGTAAGTTTCAAACATTGGTTTTTCCCCACCCTTTGGGTGAGATAATACCATCCAATAAGTTTCAATATAGCATAAATAGATGATGACCTAATCTAGGCCTATTTAAGTTGAGCTATTAGCTCCTCTTCTACATATTTGGATTTGAAATCATTTTTCTTGAACAAGCCCTGATAGTGAGTCAAGCAGATTTCATCAACAATTTATTCAACTTATATAGGCATTAACAAAACTTCTAAGAAGCTCCATCTCTAGTAGGTTATCAGTTTTGGCATTCATATTGATCACAGTGAGTTTGATGGATGATCTGTAATAAAAAGCATAGTAATATGATATACATTGATACGCACTATCATATTTCAAGATAATATCAAATAATTAGAGATCAAAATAGTATTGTATCTAGGGAAAATTACTTAAAGGATCTTGACGGAGGGATTGTTTTCTAAATAGTCCCTAGTTTAGGGCAATCTCTTAATGGTCTATTTAGTAAATTTTTCTTTTTTTAATGGTCCCTGACTTCATCTCACATGTATAATGTTTTTGAAATACCTAAACTACCATTCTCTCATCTTCTTCACTTAGTTAGGTTTTTCAATAGTGATTGTGGTCATTTCCAACGATCTTTGATCATGAATGGAGAATGAGATTATCTTAATTTTGAACATTTAAACGTTTTTTTTTTTTTTTTTTTTATGATTTATCAAAAAAAAAAAAATTTGAAGAAATAAGTTGAGATTCTAATTTTTTTTTTTACAATTGTGTTTTAATTTTTTATTTACAACTATGATTTATGCATTTTAGATATTTCAAGAAAATTTATCTAGTATTGAACTCAAAAATAAAATTGAAAAATCTTGATCATATTTACAATGTCAAGTTCACCCCTTTTTATTGTCTATTTCAATATTTTTATTGTCTAACTCTAATTACCATCGAGTTCAACTTCTATTTTAATGAATATATTGTCAAACTCGACAATAATTAAAATTGTTGAATTAGATAATAAAAAGTGATAAATTCAACGCTAATGTGGTGAGTGCGACACTAAATGTTGAACTAAACAATAAAAAGTGAACTCAACACTATAACGTGAATCAAATTTTCTGTTTTTTCAACTTCAATACTATAATCAAAATACCCAAAATGCATATATTATAATCACAAAGAAAAAATAACAATATAATCATAAAAAATAAAAAAAATTATTTCAATTTCGTTATTATTTCTTTTTATGAAACATCAAAATAAATAATAAAAAGTCTAAATATTCAAAATTAAGAAAATATTATCCTCTATCCAGCATTCCTAATAAAAATAAGCCATTTTAAAACTTAACTAAGTGAAGGATATTAGAAAATGGTGGTTTAGGTATTTCAAAGACATTACAAACGTGAGATGAGGTTCAAGGACCATTAAGAAAAGAAAATTTTACCAAATGGACTATAAAGAGACCGCCCAAAACTTAATGACTATTTCGTAAAAAAGTCCATCCACCAGGGTCCTTTAAATAATTTTCCCTTGTATTTATCCCATCAGCTAGAATTTGACATTATCTTCTAATATAAACCCTCTTAGGGTCCTCTAATTAATTGTCTAAGAGGATAAAAATAAATTCTACTCATATAAACCAAAACCAGCCCTGAGAGAACATAACACCACAAATCACTAATCCACAGCCATGGCTTCTAGACCACCATTAGCATCCTCTATGTTGTTTTTCTGCTCTTCCATGGCAACTCTAAGCTCCTCAGCCAAACTCCTCTGCTCCTCCTCTATGGTATTTTGCAACTCATCCACCTGCGAAGATGGGAAATATAACAAAAGATAAATGGGTCAGAATACAAATCGTCATACATTTCATGACCCACATTTCTATAAAAGAAATTAACGTAGGTATAATTGGGAGAAGGGGCGAACTGTGAATATAAAAGGGTCACAAGGCTTAATTGGGGTATGACACACCCAAGAGTGGAGGAAAATATGCACTCAACACTCCCCCTCACTCGTACAGGTGGAAAAAATTGACCCTGTGACTTACACGGCCATAGCATTCTAACACTATGTTAACCAACCAACTACTCCAAAAGACCGATCTCTTAGAGAATGCGAGAACTATGAATATAAGAGGGTCACAGGACTTAACTAGGGTATGACAGGCCCAAGAGCGGAGAAAAATATACACTCAACCCTCCCCTCACCCGTAAGGGTGGAAAAAATCAAACCTATGACCGTTATGAACAAAGCACTCTGATACCATGTTAACCAACCAACTACCCCAAAAGACCAATCTGTTGGAGAAGGGGACAACTACAAATATAAGAGGGTCACATGGCTTAACTGGAGTATGACACACCCAAGAGTAGAGGAAAATATACACTCAACAAAAGAGAACAAAAAATGAAAATAAAATAGAAAGAGGAATCAAAAGAAACAATGCAAATGGCCACTTTTTACAATCGGAGACTGGGGGAATATAGATACTAGAAACACTCAAATGCTTAAAAATTGTGATATGGAATCAAAAAATGGCCGACCCCATATATTTGGGATGATGCTTTGATACCAACACTCTCAATCTCAAACCATTTCATGGAAGAATATACCTTAGAAGAAATAAAGTGTTGAAATTGTGAGCGAGAGAGATATCTATGTCGTGCTTAACCAATGCACATATGCAGTGTTAGAGAGATTCCATACATTTATTTATACCTCACCATCTCTACATCTTCCTCAAAAAAATATTTTGATAAAAAAAACAATACAAAGTAAATGTGAAATCCAACTTACCACGTGCAATAGAAGAGAGAATTGTTTCTTGCGAAGCTCCAATGTCCTTGACCCAGCAGTGTTCTCGGCCTCCAACACTGCAATTTCTTTCTCGAGATCCGTGATAATCTTTTGGGTCTCTGATCTAGGCGGCTGCATAGCTATCAATTTCCTGATTGCCTCACATTCTTCCTTGTGCTGCCTTTCAATCTTACTCTCTTCCAACTGTTTCTTCAGATCTTCGATATCAGCTTGAGCTTGCAAGATCTGTCGGCGTATTTCTTCTTGGAGTTCGTTAAAGTTCTCCTTCTCTCTGAGGTTTGCATCAATAACTGCCTTGCTCTTGAGGAGTGGAAGCTCAAAGGTGGTCATCTCTTGTAAGAAGGCTCTGTACAACCTCTCACATACACTATAGTTATCTGCATCTTTGTCGATCTCGAGGGTAAAAGATACGAACTTCTTCTGAAGTTTCTTCAATGGGGGCTCACCCCTTGTGGTTGTGGTTCGGGTGAGAAGTCTGTGTTTGATGATCGTATCGTCTTCAAGGGGACCAAAAGCATAATGTGCAGTCATCTCTTCTCCTCTGCCAGAAACTTTCCTGCCCTTTACCAACATTTTTGAACGGTAGAGAATTACTCCAAGCCTACAGTAGAAGTAAATGTAAATACATATGGGAATACTTTGTGTCAACAGCATAACAAATGCATGATTATATCTGATAGCAAGTTCGCTGAAGATCCCACCGCCCAGTTTGAATTTCAGCAAAAAAAAATTGTGTTTTTGATAGGTAAATGCAATTTATATAAAAAGTGGTCGAGATGGCCATCAAGAAAGAGTATAGAGAAACAAACCAACCCAAAGCAGCTATTACAATCTACAAACCCAATCACATATCCCCATGAAGTCATCAAAGAAAACTCCTTCGAACTCCACAAAAACTTTACACTAAGAAAATAAAAACCTTTTATTGACACTAACAATTCATCAAAGGAGGCTTCCTTCCCGTCAAAGAGCCGATGATTCCTTTCTTTCCAAATGCCCCAGCCCACCACAAAGGGAGTTATATACCAAAGAACCCACTTTGCCCCCGGAAAGAAGTAGCCCATGCTCAACAAAGACTCCGAGAGATCTCACAGAAGTGACCCAAGCTGCCTTTTTTTTTTTTTTTTTGGATAAGTACCCAAGCTGCATTTTTAAGAGAGCTTCTATTTTTATTTTTATTTTTATTTATAAGTGTAAATTATATTAATAAAAGAGGAAAAAGAGAATGTACAAGGACGACTCAAAACCCACTAGTCCTCACATAAAGAATCCCACCTAAATAAAAAAATCCTCAAAAAATACACCCTTGATCTTCAGATTAACTTTACACCAGAAAAAACAGAAAAAGGAAAAAAAAGCAACCCCAAAGCATCCAACCAAACATCCTGTCTTGAGGCCAACTTTTGCTAACTCCACCCCAAGATGTGTGCTAATTCTTTGGTGATTTACATATGAACCATTAGCAAAAGATGGTGTGGCAATAGAATCTCTCCTTTTTTAAATCTATTGTTACAAGTAGGTTAGCTTATATTTCTGTGGGTTAGCCAACCCCAGATACTTGGGACACGACTTTGATGATTGATGGCGATAATTATATTTCTGTTGGCTACCACTGAAACTCTTAATCATTCAAAGCATCATAAAACGAAAACCCAAGCTTTAGTGCAAAGTGAAGGAACAGGTATGAGGAGCTGCAATTCCCAAACAACTGGGAATATTTTACAGTGTTTGACAAGAATTAGTAATGATCAATGTGTGGGAATTTAATCACTGTTCCAGTCCTGACTAAATCATGACATGAGATGTAATCTCAACCAATATGATAAACCTACTAAAAGAAAATCAGAACAGATCTGTAAAGGTTACTAGAGGAGAACGGTTATACTCTCAGGCCCTTTTACTCATTCACCACACCAATTTATAAAGTCAAGCTAATATTTCTAAAGATCATTAATCCCACTTGAATCCTTCATCACCTCTACAACGATAAACACAAGTAGAGTTCGAGTTTCAAAAATTCATTTAGAAACAAAGATATTATATGGGATGCAATGAAGGCCAGAATTAGGTAAAAGGCCTTTGGCAATTTTGTATTTTAGGGACAACCATAAGTTTAGTGTGAAGCCCTATTCTCCCCCTTTTTTTTTTGGGTGCGGGGGTGGAGGGCATTTTGATTTTTTCATTTCTTCTCATGTATAGGATTTTTCTGTACATAAAAGAATTAATTTTCATTCTAGCCCCAGGGATGCAAATTACCTCAGTTTTAGATATAGAAGAAATAAAAGGCTAAAAGACGGGCTAAGGTAGCATAAATTTTTTAGAAATTTAAATGTAATACTTTTAACCTGATCAAAGTTTACATGCAGTCCAATTTTTTGAGTTGGGTACATTGTTTAGGATCCTAGCCATCCTCTCTAGCAACATTGTCCATGAAAAATAGTTTTGCGGAGCTTTTCCTCAATCACATTCAGCTGGTATTCAAAATAAATATTCCGCATCTTTTGTACTAAGACAATTTTAAACAGTAATCACAAAACTATCTTCTTTTTTCTGGTAGGCAGAAAAAATCTTAATTAGAGATCACCAATATCTTAAGTACCGCCCTTTTTTTTTCGATAGGTAAAGGAATATCATTAAAGAAAGAGAAAGATACCAAGAAGACCATAAAAGAAAAAGAAAAGCAAAAGAAACACATAACAAAATAATTAGGACTCATCAGAAATTATAGAATCCCATCTAAACAAAAGGGCCCCAAAGAAGAACCACCTAAAGTCCTTAAACTGCTTACTCCAAAATACAACAAACCCATAATGTTGTGAGGACTTCATTGATGCCCAACTCCCTTCCCTTGAATACTCGTCTATTCCTTTCCTCCAAAATCCCTAACATATTGCAAAACAGGAGAATGCTCCATAGAATTCTTCTTCAAATATAAAAGAATTTAAAGCCCATGGAGTGGAGCAAGCGGAGGTTCACCACCAAGGTTGAGAGGAAAGGCTTCGAGCTACGAGAATGTTGGGTGAAGAGGCATAGAGGGATTGAAGTGATTGAACTTGGTAAGAGGATGGGTCGAGCATTACTCTGGGAGAGGATGAAGCAATCTGGTTCAGCAAACAACTTGACATCGCAGTTGCCTCTACGAAGGGCTTTCAGGCTAAGTAGGGCACACACTAGTTGTTAGGGGGGATCAGAATCATTTTAGAAGATTTGTGAAGCTCCAACAGTTCTCTGCGTAGGCTCGATCCAGATTAGTCATCTGTCCAGAGGGTAAGGATGGCGTTGGGTGGTGGTAAATGTTTCTGAAGGAAGAGGAGAAAATTGCGGATCTCGCAGCCAAGGACAAGGAGAAGGTCTTTGTCACAAACAGTTACTCGTAAAGGGAAAGCTTTACTGGGTCTGGATCAGATCAAGGGCAGTGACCATACTTCGGGTTGCTTTACTGAGGAGGATTCACTTGACCTTCTTTGTGTTAAGCCATCATCATTACAATCTAAAGACCTGGACAACAGAAACTTCCAAACAGGTAACATTGGAAGGGGTTTCGATAAATGGAGATGGGCATTGATTTGTAAAGCTTCAGATCTGGAAGCAGATTGGGGTGCTTTGCTAGAAAGTATTCAGAGATGTTTGGGCTCTTCCTCAGCGATGAAAGTTAAACTACTATTCTGGGAAAACAGTAGAAGGGTTTTGGTCTTGGCTAATAGAGAAGTGGTTGCTCACGTTCAGGGGCTCGGGGGTGTGACAGTAAAGGGGGATCCTTCTCCTTCAGATCCTGGTATGCCAATTGCAACAAACTGAACCCAGAGTGGACAACAAAAGGGTCTTGGGTGCATTTGGGGAGTCTGCCTTTCCATTTATGGGACGAATCCGTTTTCAAGAAGGTTGGGCGACAGTTGGGTGGGCTGCTGGAAGTAGAGGGCAGAACCATGTAGCAGGAGAAACTGGACTATGCTTGTATCAAAGTTGGATACTCACCATGGAGGATGCGGCGCGGTCTTCAGGTTTGGTTGGAGGGTTTTCGGCATAGACTGACGATTGAGGTGGGGGTGGAAGAACAGGGGAAAAGTCCTGCAGTGGAGGTTCCAGTAAGGGCAATCGACAATCTAAAGAAGGTATTAACAGACTCGGAGGTGGAGAGGCCCAAAAACACAGAGGTGAAAGAGAAAGAAGCGGGGACGAAGGGTCCTGGAGGATCAACCTGGACCTGGTAATACCAAAACCTGTTCACATTGGCATTCAAAACAAGCTTCCCAACTTTTTGAATTTCAAACGGAAATTCCCTGGAGGACGTGGAGATATGTGCAATCTGGAGGTTGAGTGTCATTCTTGGGCTCCGGGGTTGAAACACCTGGCATCAAAACTGGGACACGTGGCTGAAAACCTTCACTACCGCAAATGGCAAAGAGAAAACGGGATCATGGATACCAAGGGCATGGATAATCCACCCCAAACCAATTTAGGGCCTATATCTATGCGGTTGGAGGGCCTTCAGGCAAGTCCAAGTGGGAAACAGCATTGAGCCGAGCCCATTGCTGGCATAGTTAAGGAAACCACGGCCCAAATTAAGAATGGGTGTGCTTCAGGGGCCCAGGCAAGTTCTCAGACTTCAAAAGATATGGAGGGCCTGAATCGTAGAGTTGATGAGAAACTCAAGTGGGCCGAGACTGGGACTTATGAGCTTGGGCTGGGCTAGTGAATGGTGGATGAACCTGTGCATCACTCAGATATTCAAAATCAAATAAGAACTAGGAGGCCCAACCCGATAGAGGTGAGTAGCTGTGTTGTTAACACAACCTCTCTGTTGGTTTAAAAAGCAGGTCAGTAGTTGCGAAATCGCAATGGAGGAAGTGAGTGAATTGAACAACAGCACTACGCGCACCTTAGAAGGCAGTAATCGCTGGAGGATGGTTTCACAAAAAAGCTCCTATGGTTCTGATAGAGAATGGAATCAACACCAGTGTGGCTGAGGCTTGTCGAAGGCAGACTGAAAGTTTTGTCAAGTCAAGAAAATTGCTAGAGAGGGTTGTGTGGATGTGCTGGAACCGATCCATCTGGCCAAGAAGGATGACGATGGGGGAGATTTCTTAGGGAGATAACAGTAGGGCTTGTGTGGAGAAAGGGGTAGAACCTCCTCAAGTGATGAATGGGGAAGATGGGGGTGAAGGTTGTGAACAGGCTATGAGGGAGGATGAAGATAAGTCAAGATGGCCAGTCTAGAATGGGCTTAATGTCTGCCTTTCAATTGGTCTGCATATAGGCCGTAATCACAGAGAATCTAAGTTGTTACTGGAGATAATTACAAAGAATCAAGAGGGTATCATGTGTTGCCTCCAAAAGGTGGTAGCTTCCTGGAATGAGGAAGAGGAACTAGTTCGATTACCTGATAGCCTCCTTCAGGTGTCAGAGGCAGGCACTTCGACACAGGAGTTTGTTTTGAGTGCACCTCCACTACAGGAACTAGATGTGGAGGCCCAAGTTATTGAAGACAGGAAGTTGAGACTAACTAGGGAAATCCAAGACCTGAGTGCTTAGCTGGAGGTGTCCTGGTTTGGTGGTGTAGCAGTTTGCAGGTCCAGATTTGTTTTGAGTTTTCTATGTCAATTAAAATCATGTCTTGGAATGTTAGGGGCTTGAATAACAGAGGCAGGCAAGCAGCGGTGCAAGCAATGGTGAGGTCTGCCAAGGCTCAAATCGTGATCATACAGGAAACTAAAGTTAGGACGTGGATGACAAGTTTGTTGGGGAATTGTGGGGAAATCAGATGTGGGTTGGGCCAACCTTACTGCATTGGGGGCAGTAGGGGGTGTGCTAGTCATGTGGGACAAACGCAGCATTGAGATTGAGGATGTGTTAATAGGAGCCTTCATGGTGTCTATCCTTTGCAATTGTGTTAGAGACGAGTTTAAGTGGATCTTCACTGGTGTGTATAGCCTGACTTGTGACTCGGAGCAACGATAATTTTGGGATGAGCTAGATGATGTGCACAATAATTGGGTAGGACTTCAAATAATAAAATCCGTGTGCACCGAATCCGAATTTAGCGGGTTTAGTCCCATCAAGTACATCCGAATTCAAATATGGTTCAGATATGAGTTGCTGTCCGTTGATCCGAATCGGATCCAGGTCGGATACGGATTCATTCCTATATCCACCAAGATCCGAATGATATATTACTTTACAAGTTGTATGTTTATATTTTTCAAGTTATTTTCCATCAACCAACAATAGTTGGGTGTAGTGGTCAAGACTTCTCTTTAAAATGGAGAGGTCTTGAGTTAAAATCACCATTTGACCACATTTTTTCAATTTTATTTAAAATAACCTTAAATGGTTTGACATTATCTGGACCTGAATCAATTAATTCGATCGGATCGGATCTAGATATGGATTTGACAAAAGTAAAATGGTTTGGATATGGTTTTAGCTATTAGGTATCCAGATATGAATCCGAATAAAAAATTCAGATATGGATATGGACATACTCATATCCAAACCGTATCCGACCCGTTTTAAGCTCTATTATTGGGATACGCCGTGGTGTTTGGGGAGGACTTCAATGTGATTCAGTTCTCGTTCGAGAAGCTTGGTGGGTCAAGGGTGACTTTGAGGATGAGGAGGTTTGGAGAGTTTGTGATAGAAACTAACTCATTAATCTTCCTCTCCACAGCAATCGCTTTACTTAGTCGAACAACCAAGAAAGGTCGGTGCTCAAACCGATTGGATAGGTTCATAGTTTCAAGCGATTGGGAGGATCATTTCAACTCAATTTTGCATGAAATAGTGACGAATCCAGTCTCCAATCATTGCTCTATTTGCCTCCAAGTGGGTGTGGTGAGGAGGGGCCCAAGTCTGTTTTGCTTTGAGAACATGTGGCTGCTGCAAGCAAGGTTTAAGGATTTGATTCATAACTGGTGGGAGGAACTATCCTTTCAAGGGAGGCTCGAGGCCGTTTCAGGTTAAAGCTTAAAGAGATTAAAGAAAGATTGAAGAAATGGAACGTGGAGACTTTTGAAAGGATAGAGACTAAGAAGAAAGGATTGTTACTTGAAATAAAGGTACTAGATAGGGAAGATGAGGAAGGGGCATTATCCTTGGAAAGGCGCTTCAAGAGAATGGATTTGAAAGAGAATTTCCAAAAGGTGGCGGCTATGGAAGAGGTGTGTTGGCGCCAAAGAAGGAGACAATAACATGAAAGTCTTCCATCGGATGGCAAACGATCATAGTAAGGCAAACCATATCTCAAAGTTGAAGATTAATGGTGTTTGGAGGGAAGGGGAAGATGAGGTAGCTAGCGGTGTGGGGATTATTATAAATTTTTGTATACAGAAACTTCTAGTGTTCGGCCAAACTTAGATGGCTTGCACTTTGATGGGATTTCCACAGCACATAAGATATTTCTGGAGAGACCTTTCCAAGAGAAAGAAGTCCATTGAGCTATTTCCGCCATGAGTAGTAACAAGGCACCGAGGCTAGATGATTTTTCAATGGGATTTTTCAAGGAGTGTTGGGAGACAGAGAAAGGGGACCTACTGAAGGTAGTGTGGGAGTTTTACAACGAGGGATTCTTGGATATCGGCTCAAATAGTTCTTTCATTGCTCTTATTCCAAAAGCCCTTGGGGCGGAGGACATTGTGGATTTGAGACCAATTAACTTGGTTTGGTCAACATATAAAATTATATCTAAATTGCTTGCAAAAAGATTGAAGTGTGTTGGATGGGGTAGCCAAACACAGAGTGCTTTCATCAGAGGAAGACAAATCTTGGATGGTACTCTCATAGTTAATGAGTGCATCACTTCAAGAATTAAATCTGGAAGGTCTGGCGTAGTTTGCAAAATAAACTTAGAAAAAGCATATGATCACATTAGTGGGAAATTCCTTCGGTACATGTGGATCACCTTGGATTTGGAAGGATGTGGACTCGTTGGGTGATGAGATGTGTTTCGACAATTTCTCTTTCCATCCTTGTGAACTGTTCCCCACACAATTTTTAAAAAGCTCGAGAGGCTTACAAAGAGATCCACTATCTCATTTTATTTTCTTCATTGTAGCAGAGGCCCTAGGTAGGATGATCGCCAAGGCAGCCTCCAATGGTGATTTGTAGGTTTCTCAACATGAATGGGGGGCCCACAAGTATCACCTCCAATTCACAAATGATTTGTTAGTGTTTGCAAAAGCTTCGCATAGACAGTTTGGCATCCTAAGTGGGGTTTTTTGTGGCTTTGAGGAGGTCTCGGGATTAGCTATCAATTTTCGAAAGAGTACAATCTATGCAGTTGGCAGTGTGCACAGATCTAATTTCTTGGCTGCCACACTTGGTTGTTCGGTGGGGGCACTTCCCACTTCCCACTTCCCGCTAAGGGTCGTGGCTAGGAGCAAGATCAGTTGGGACCATGTATTCGAGAAGGTTGAAAGAAAGCTAGCTTCATGGAAAAATAGGTACTTGTCAAAGGAGGGAAAGGTAACCTTACTTTAAAGCTCCTTAGCATCCATCCCTATTTATTTGTCTTTGTTCCCAGTGCCCAAAAAGTATGGAGTCAAGGTTGGATAAGATGTTTAGAAAATTTTGTGGCATGATAGAGAGGGAAGGAGAAAATTTCATCTCGTTAGTTAGAAGAAGATTTGCACACCAGGGAGCTTGGGCATTAAAAGATTGGGTATGACAAACAATGGTTATGGCAGTTCGGGGTAGAAGAGAATAGCTTGTGGAGAATAGTGATTGCTTCTAAATTTGGGGTGGATGAGGGGAATTGGGATAGCAAGAGCTCCTTATGGTTGTGGTCTTTGGAAGGGGATAACTACCCACCTACTAGTCTTTAGAAGGAAAGTTAGATTGAAGGATGGGGATGGTTAGCGCAACAAATTTTGGGAAGATACTTGGTGTTTGGATATGCCCTTAGCAACTCAATTTCCGGAACTCTATGCTTTGTCCCAAAAAAAAAGGACAATCAGTGGCTTCTTTCTTCTCGACCGAAGGTGATGGGTAGGCGTGGGATTTTGACTTTAGGAGGAATTTTAATGATTGGGAGGTGGGTTTGGTGCCTCCCCTTCTTGATAGCTTGGAGGGGAACGAGATGAGGATCGGTGTTGAGGACTAGAGAGTGTGGATTGGAGGGAGGGAAGGTGACGTAGTGGAGCGTGAAGTAAATCACGATTATAAACAAGGAAGAAGATCACCATTTTCAATCGGTAGGATTACTAGAATCCACAAGAGGAAAAGGTATGAAACCTTTTTAAAAAAAGCATAATTTATTTTTTATCATTCTCAATTTTCGGATTTAGAGCTCTTTATATGGATAACTCCATCATAACAACTTAGAATCTTACTCAAATACTAAAAATTAACATTCCTAACCTATCTATAACATAATAGTAACTTTCTAATGCAATTGCAACTCAATTTGGATACTTCTAAGGATTTCTAATTAGAGTCTAAATAATAAAAAATAAATTTTAAAACAAATTAGAAACTAACAAGAAATTGTACTCCTAACATAACTATGAAATTGAAATCCTACAAGAACTAGAAATAGAAATAGAAATCCTAGTAAAACTCTAACTAGAATAGTAGATATCCTACATTAGTCCCCTCCACTTGAAAAGAACTCGTCCTCGAGTTAACTAATGGTAACCAGTGAGAATTTTGTGTGTAATACTTAGACAAATATTGTACATTGAAAGTCCTTGAGATAGCCATGTCATTAGGAAGATCAACGGCACAAGAATTATCGTTAATTTTCCGTAGGATCTTAAATGGTCCATTTTCTTTTGCTTTAGTTGTACGTGCCTATTGGAAATCTCTCCTTGCAAAGATGAACCATAACCATATCACCCTCTTTGAAAACCTTCAGCCGATGGTGTTTGTTAGCGGTAGCTTTATGCTTGCTAACTAATTCCTCCAACTGCTTCTTGACCTTAGCATGAATTGAAGTCATCTTTTCAACCATGTGATATCCAATAATGCTCATATCTAGTAACTTTGATAGTGGAACTAAATCCATTGTGTGTGTAGGAAGTCGACCATACACAATCTCAAATGGTGGTTTTCCAGTAGAGTGATTATAAATTAATATATCATCAAAATAAAAAACCACAAACCGTTCAATGAAGCGTTTGAGTACCTGATTCATCCCTCTCATAAACATACTTGGTGCATTGAACAACCCGAATGGCATTACCAACCATTCATACAAACCCTCTTTGGTTTTGAAAGTTGTTTTTCATTCATCACTTGGTTTGATGCGAATTTGGGGGTACCCACTCTTTAGATCTTTTTAGAAAACACCTTAGACCCTTCTAGCATATCAAGTATGTCATTAGTCGTATATAGGGAATTACTCACGGTGTATGGCCACTCTATACATCTACAAAACAGTTTTATTTGTGGATGGTTATGTACCAATGCACATGTCTTTCTTTGAAGTCAACAAAGCTGGGACAGCACATGCGCTCATACTTTCCTTGGTTAATCTCTTACAAATCAATTCTTCAACTTGATTCTACAAGATTTCAAACTCTTTTGAGCTCATCCTATAATGTGGCAAGTTAGGCAAGCTTGCACCAAAAACCAAATCAATATGATGTTGAATATCTCTCATAGGAGGAAGCCCATCTGAAAGGTCTTCAGGTACAATCTTCTCAAATTCAACCAGCAAAGGTCCCACCCTTTTAGGGGCTTCCAAAACCTTATCTTCTTCACTTTTCACTACTAAGGTATACCTCTCCCATTTCCTTGGACTCTTGTAAGATGTCACTAACAATTAAAAAGGATTGCCGCTCTACTTTAGTAGTTTTGAGACAATTCTCTCCTTTCATAGGGGCAAGGACAATTTTAATTCCATCTTTATAGAACATGAAAGTGTTGCTCTTGCCTCTGTGGGTAAAATTTACATCATACTGCCAAGGTCTACCAAGCAACACATGACAAGCATCCATATCAACTATATTACAAGTAATTATATCCTTGTAAAATTTTCCAATTGAAAATGGAATTTGACATCTTTCAGTTACCTTTGTTTAACCTACCTTCTTGATCCAACCGATTGTGTATGGGGGCGAGATGCTTTTCGGTCCTCAACTGTAGCTTGTTAACCATGGTCTTAAACACAATGTTTTCACTGTTGCCACCATCTATTATCAAATCACAAACCCTTTGGTTGATTGTACACCTAGTCCTGAAGATGTTATGTCTTTGTGGATCGATTTCTTGTCTTAGTGTATACATCGGCCTACAAACAACAAGAGAAACTCCTTTCTCTTCGTGAGTCCAAGTCTCTTGTTCTTCTTCCACTTCTTCTTTAGGATCCGATTCAACATCATCTACTACTTCAACATGAGTTGTTACATTGGCCGCTAGACGTTGTGGGCACTCGTTAGAAGGAAATCCTGGTTGATTGCAATGATAATACTTATTCAATTGTGGGTGGGTATAAGGATTTGAAGATAAACCCCAATTAGCTTTGGCTTTTGCAATTGACTTAGCTTGACTACTCCCGAATCTTGATTTGTAACATGTGTTGAGTATTTCCTCAAAACATGTTTTTTCTTTATTCAATTCCAGTTTCGATATTGTCGTAGTGATCACAATCTTCTCAAAGGCCTGATTCCGCCAACTTTGACGATCCAATTGGGTTTCAACTCTTGTTGCTAACAGAACTACATCATTCAGAATGTAAATAGGCTATAACAAAACCCTTTCTTGGATGGCCACACGCAATCCACCCAAAAACCTAGCTACTTGATGTGATTCTATTTCAACAAGATCGTTATGGGCTGATAGTTAAAAGAATTCAGTAGCATAATCCCGAATTGAGTGATTTCCTTGGAAATAATTTTGGTACTGTTGGAATAGTATCTAATCATAGTCCATAGGGAGGAAACGTGCCCTCCATAGTTGTTTCATTCTCTACCAAGTTCGGATTGGGGCTTTGGCTTGTTGAGTTCGTGACAACTGCAACTGCTCTCACCAAGCCGAAACTCCTCTTTTAAGCGTGTAAGCTACAAGCTTAACTTTCTTTTCTTCAGCAATATCCATGCAATCAAAAAAACATTCCACCTCCAAAAGTCAATCAAGAAATTCCTCTATATGAAGTTGACCATTAAAAGAAGGAAGATCAACCTTAATACGAAAGTTTCAATCTTGCATTGCACCCCTTCGTTCACCCTATTGAAGTATTATATCATCAATTTCTTCATCACTAGACTCACTTTCATAGGCTCACTTATGAATGTTCATAACCTCGATCCTTGAACATGTTGATCTTTATCATTAGGTATGATTCGTTCATTACCTTGGATCTGATCCTTATGCAAAGCCTGAGTCAACTGCCCAATTGATGTATGCTTAGTTTAAAACGACCGTTGAGTCTCCCGTTGGAAGGATTCGAAGGTTGCTATGGTTAAAACTTGATAATCTAGAGCATCATCCATGAGATTTATCGAATTTGATCCGTCTTTAGTTATCATAGGAACGAGGAACACTCTCGCTCTGATACTGATTGACGTAGCGGAGCATGAAGTAAATCACAATAATGAACAAGGAAGAAGATCACCGTTTTCAACCGGTAGGATTACTAGAATCTACAAGAGGAAAAGGTCTAAAACCTTTTTTTTAAAACATAATTTATTTTTATTATTCTCAATTTTCATATTTTGAGCTCCTTATATGGATAACTCCATAATAACAACTTAGAATCCTACTAAAATACTAAAAATTAACATTTCTAACTTATGTATAACATAATAACAACTTTCTAATCCAATTGTAACTCAATGTGGATACATCTAAGGATTTCTAATTGGAATCTAAATAATAAAAATGAATTTTTTTTAAAAATTAGAAACTAACAAGAAATTGTACTACTAACATAACTATGAAATAGAAATCCTACTAAAACTAGAAATAGAAATCCTACTAAAACTCTAACTAGAATTGTAGATGTCCAATATTAGAAGGGACTTTCATAGTGAAATCCTTTTATACTTATTTAATGGATCAAAGTTTGCAAAACTTCCTGACTTCTTCTATTTGGAGCCCAAGGATCCCTTTGAGAGTGACTTTCTTCACATGGTGTGCCTCTTTAGGTAGAATTTCAACGATGAACCAATGCATGAAACGGGGCATGATGGGTCCCAACATATGCCCTCTATGCTTAAGGTGCCATGAATCCGCAAGCCACATTTTGATTCATTGTACCATGGCAAACAACATTTGGAAGCATTATATTCACCTTTTTGGTGTGGAGGAGTGCATGCCCTCATCGATCCTAAACGTGTTCAAGATGTGGAGGTTGTGGGGTTATTCTTTTGGTGAGGCCAAGAAAATATTGTGGAGCATCATCCCTTTCACAATTTGTTAGGGAATATAGTTGGAATGTAACAAATGCATTTTTGAAGGAAAATGTGAATTGGATGATAACATTGTAATGTCCATTTTGGGTTTATTGTTCTTTTGGTGCAAGGTTTTCATGGAGTTTAGGGGTGTGTCTTTTGAAGACTTTGTTGTTAGATGGGATCAAGTTTGTTGTATTATTTCCTTTCGTCAGTCTCCTCAACCGCCTTAATGAAATGATTCTTTTTATCGATCAAAAAAAAAAAAATTGAAACCCAGCCTTGAAAAATAAGAAACACAGACTAGCAGAAGACCCAATCAATGCTTATCGAGGAAGTGAAAGAAAACCAGATATCTCTAGCACAAGAACAATGAATGAGAAATGTGGTCTACTGACTCCCCACTAGCTTTGCATAGTGGACAATAGTTAACAAATTTAAGGAAAAAAAACTAACCATGAGGTTCTCTAACATCAGAATCTTATCTAAAGGGGGAAGTCTAGATGAAAAAAGAAACTTTAGATGGAACAATCGAACCCTATATGATTGCAACAAGAAATGACGAACAAGTGAAAATAGTAAGAAAGTACCAGTGATATAGTTTCAAAACATTAATCTAGTTAACTCAGCTTGTTGTGGTTTTCCCTTTATACCACATTGCCAATCCAAGCTAGGATAAAGGAGGGTTGTGTCAAGTTGGCAGTGTGTGTAAAAATCTGCCAGTCCCTAACATTCATATGACAGTGCATGTCTCAAAATTAAGAAATAATTGTACAAATATGCCATGCATCAAGTTTTTCAGGATAGGAGTGTCTAATGCCTTGTTTTCACTATAATAATTGAAGAGGCTCTCAAAACAAGCCAAGTTGGACCAATCTTGATCAGGGCATGTGAAACAGAGTTGAGCTCAAGCTCAGCTCAACTCAATCAATAAAACATCAATCATCCATCACAAAAACACACACACAAAAAAAATCATGAAACCATCTAGATGCTACCCCATTCATGTGAAAAGAGGCCAAGAGCGCAATCCTTGTTGTTGGTCGTAAGATGATTGCGAAAAAAAATTGCTCAGCTTTATAAAATGAAATTCCAATGGAATGCATCCATCAAAATGCATGAAATCAAATATAATGTATATTATATTTTATATATACTTTTATCAAATTGAATGGGATCAGATTTGGATCTGGAACAGCATATATTATGTTGGGTCTAATAAATTTCTTATCAGATTAATACCAATTTAGTACCAACCAAATACGAATCTGATCCATTGAAAATCCTAGGGACAATGTGATGGGTAAGGACTAAAGAAGAGCACTTTCTGGATAGTAATCATTTTTTGGAGGCAATGACTGCACTAATTGAAGTGCTAGAGAGATGGAAAATGATTTGTCGCTAAAGCAAACAGATTGAATGACAAATCAGGCAAGTTATTTTTTATTATTTTGAATTAGGCACGTTTTAATCCTTCATTATCTTCAAAAACTCACCCATTTAAATTGCAAATTTTGCCACTTTTATTCCCAAAATGAAATTTTATAACCCCTTAAAATTCAAATGTCATAGTACGTAGCTCTGATATCAATTACATGAGTGTCCAACATGAGCCAGTTTTCGGATTCCACACAGCCGGGAGCAAGAACTTCCTACCATTCACCCCATGAGCATTGAAGCGCCCACCAGTACTCGGAGTCATATGAACCTTACCAGCATACGCTGGAAATGCACCACTACCAAATATCCCCGAACAAGCAGACACGGCCTCAGCCGGATCAGTCTCGTACCCTTGGAAGAACCCTGTATTATAAGGGTTCGTCACAGTTCCAGCCAAGGCTGTAGCCAAGCCAATCGCCATTGCATCAGCACCAACATTCCCATTCGGTGGTTGAAATGGCAGTGACTGAGGCCCATAATCAGCCTTATGAAACGGTCATGCACACGTGCCAGGACACTCGGTCTCTGGGTTCCCCACAACCATGTATAAACTACGAAACGGGCCCTCACCCACTGTGCCATGTCTCGAGCACCGACCCATACACGTGCCACCGACTGACACGTCCCTAGCCATAAATATCACCGCTATCATTGATGACATGCCCCCGGTAGCTTTTGCTACAAGAGTAGGGAAGAAGTCTTGGGTCACAATTTTTCCTACCGAATATAATTTGTCTGTTTTCTGCTTCACGATATGTACCCGTATCCCCGGACTCCTCGTTCGGGTACTCCCACGGATTACGGATTGGTATTGCTCCACGATACTCCACCAAGTAGAAACCTGTGGAGCCGTGATAGTGTTGTGATTTGCGTTAAGCAAATGGATGAAATCACGAAGGATCATTTTTTGAGCACGCCCGAAACATCCATACCATAGGATGCCGAGGTTGAGTTGACCCTTTAATATGGGTCCCCTATGGTATTGGAAGATCGGGTTAGCACCCGGATCCGGACCATGTGCCCAGGATCCAATAGGGAGGAGAAGAACAATAACAGATATAGTACTAATGACAATAAGGGGGTTTGGGTGAAGAGAAAGCCACGTCATTGTGTTTTTCTCTTGTTATTGTGTTTGTTGAGCCTCTATTTATACATAAGAGAGGTCGAAGGATAACCATGAGAAGGGGTTTAAAGTTGGGAATTAAATAACGGATTCCAACGCATAAATTTAAAAAAATAAATAAAATAAATAAAATAAAAAAATCAATATCATGACTCGGTCAATGATGGGTACGAAACATGTGTATAACCTAAAATTCTAGGGTTTGAAGAGATTCGGTTTTTTACAGTTATGACCGTTATGTTCTTCAATAATGAATATTAGGGTTGTAATGGATCATACATAGATTTCAAATGAAGTTAAAGTTGGGGTTTTAACTCTAGAATTACATTTTGCAGAGAAGAAATAGAGAGATAGAGAGAGAGAGACTCACCTGTAAGAGCTCTTTAGGGGAAAGGAGGAACGGATCAACAACTCAGCAAAGCCCTTCTAGTTTGAGAGAGAGAGAGAGGGAGATTTCACCCACGTTCGCTGTTGCTGTCGGTCGATAATAAGAGAGAAAAATAAAATGAGGAAGAATTAAGAAGAAGAGAAAAATGAGGATGGGGTGATTTAAAGATACCCCTCCATATTTTGATCAATACTAAATATACCCTTATGTTTTCAAACTGTTGACGTACTCTCTCCCCCTGACCTAGGGTTTTTTAATGAGACATATATATAATGACTTAAACGCCCTTTTCTTCAACCCATGAAAAAACCTCTAATCATCTTTCAACCTTCTTAACATTCTTCTTCAACCTTCAAACTTCTAAAAATAAGAATAAATTTTAGAGAAGTAAAAGGATATATATTTTTGTGGAAAAATGGAGGATAATTATACAAGTTAAATTTTGAAAATGAAATATTTTTTAGAATTTTCTTCAACCTTAAGAATACTGAACAACTAAAGAACATACCAAGAAGCATTGGTTGCAATGGCCAAGGCGGATTCCATTAAGGGAGAGGTCTTGAGTTTAAACACTCTCGTTGACGACCCACAAGGACTCATCCCTACTTACTTGGTATGTGTGGTTCATGATTTTAAAACTCATTTTGACATCACGTCTAGTCCTTGAATAAGACTGAGTTGTCTCGAACAAGATGTTTGATTTATTTGAGTCGTCTTAGATGAGATTTCAAAAAATGGCTTAGAATTAGAACAAATCATGTCTTTGAAATGACTTATCAACTTGTCTCGTTGATAAATGATATTGAGACAACACAGATAAATCATCTCAGTTTCAAACAAGATTTAAAACCATGGTGTGGTTGTGAGAGTATTGCATGTACTTGAGTGATTTGGGTGAGATATGATGTTCTAAGAGGTCAATTGCCTCATCCCTACTAGTTAGGCCTACAAATCTTGAACCTTTGTCATAAATAAATATAAAAAAATCAAAACAAAACACTAATGAATTTTTCAAGAAGGAGAAGGCTGATTTTTTTATAAATAAAAATTCAAGGATTTTCCATTTACATTAAAGAGGAGGTTGAACATACTAAAAATAGGTTAAGCTTGATAAACACATTTAAGTCACTTTTGTATTAGTTTTTTAATATGTTTAAGCTTGATATTAACAACTTCACAAGGGTGTTTAAGTCATTTCATATTAGTCTCAAGAAGAAAATTTTGTCAAGAGGGGCATGTCATCACTTGTAAAACAGGGGGATATCTCAAATATTTGCTTGGAGGCATATGTTTAAATCACCCTAATTGTAAGGTAACCCCTGTTTTTTGTTAAAAAAAATAGGGATACATCCCAATGTTCAAACTTGATAACCTACCCCCTTGACTTCGGTCTAGTAGACCAATCTAGTGACTCTCATGAGTCAATTCCGCTAGTTCATTATGATGCAGCCACTTAACATCAAAGTTATACTTTGAGGATCCTGTAAAAACCTTTCCCCAATAGAATTCCACCAAGTGGCAAAAAAAGGATGGAGTTTTTAAAGTACGCGTGGTACAAACAATCGTGTTATTCACTCTCTCCAAGTCAGCCATCCACATAAGAGAAAAAATCATTTTCAGCTTTCGAAGAATATTAGGGTATCCTTGCTTTTCAAACTAATGTCAAAACACTCCTTAACCATGATCTTCTTAAATAGATTATGTAAAATGATTGAAAATACTCCCATCTTCAACTTCTTGTAATTGCTTTCCCCTAAAATCCTTCGTTGGGGAAGAGTTAGGATTTTGCTCATGTGGGGGCAATCAAAAGTAGACAAAAAATTGTGGGGCCAACTAAGACAGGAAAAAAATAATTTAGAGACAATAGTAACAAATATTTTTTATCTGTCATTAATATCTGTCGCAATAACTCATTAATACATAGTCTTCAAAATTTCTTGTGGAGGCAAGTGCCCCTACAACCACGCCCCTATCCTTCATCCTTCAACCCCACAACCCCCACTGTAAATCCACCCTTATCCTTCATTTTTCCATATTTGGTTTTGCATTATAAGAAAATATCCCAAGTGTAACTATGATTGTACTAGGCTTTGGACTTAAGTATTTTGTAGAATGAGAATCTTGGATGTAACATATGTCACTAATTTGATTAGGACGAAGTTATCCTCCCATAAAGATGAAGTTTTTATCTAAATGAATAGTTTTTTTTTTATTTTTTTATAAATAAATCAAATATTTATGTAGGAAAAAAAGAAAATACAAAAGTTGCCAAATAAATTGAAACGTTTTATCCTCATAGAGATCAAAGGTTGAAGTCGATGTTTTGGCCAGACGATGAAAATGGAGAGTATTTTGGTCATTTTAACTTGGTCTCACATAAAAGACTAGAGTCAAGGGTAAGGCACCATTTTGACATGCAATTGCATGGGTATCTCAAATATTCACTAAAAAACTAGAGGGTTTTTTCTAAATTACCATGTAACTTTCCCCATTGTATGAATATGATAGTAAGGCAGCTGAGCCGGACAGCCTCCACTCTTTCCAGTTTTTTAAGACTGAACTGTTTACTGTCTGAATCAGAAACCCTAAACCCTAAACGCTGTAAACAGAACCCTAGAGAAGAAGAAGAAGAAACCCTAATAAAAAAATACGCAGATCTCCAAATATCAGGAACCCTCAGAAAACTTAAGACCAGAGAGAGACAATTCCAGCCCATCGCGGACCACGTTAATTCCCTGCATCACCTTCTAGACCCAATTAACTTCCCCTTTCGTTGGTCTTGGAGTGACGTGTCAATCAAGGTTCAGAACATGCGTCACCAGTACCTTGGTGTCAAACGGAAGATTAGGGTTTCAGATGATGAGTTCAACTGGACGGACGGTCGGTCAGGATCATTGGACCAATTTCTTCAAGTATAAGGAGGTGTTTGGAGATGTGGATCTCGAGGTTGGAACCTCGACGAAGCGAGGGGGAGTGATGGAAGAAGATGGGTGTTGTGTTTTTGGTGTTTGTAGTAATGGGAATGATGGTCAGGGAGAGGAGGAGAAGGTTCGAATTCGATCGAGTGATGAAGAGGAGAATTTGGGGTCGATTACTGTGAAAAGATTGAAGAAAGATGGTGGGTTTAGGGTTTATGGGATCACAGATTTTGGAGTTGAGAGAATTGTTGGGTACGAGAGAAGAGCAACGAAGAGAGAGGGAGATTTGTAGAGAAGAGGAGACGATGAGTTGAGAGGAGAGGAATCTAGAGAGGGAGAATGGGAAGGAAGAGCGATGGAGGGAGAGAGAGGAGAGGTTAGAGGTTCGGGAATTTGAATGGGAGGAGAGGCAGAGAGTATGGACGAGGAGAGAATTTGAGTGGAGATTTCGATTCGAGAGAGAATTTAATGAAGATCGACGGTTGTGGTTGATGAAGATGGAAGAGAAGAGAGAAGAGGAGGAGATGGCGTGGAGAGAGAGAATGGTGGAAATGCAGATTGAGCATGAGAAACAAATGATGCAGATGCAAGCAGATGCGTCACAGAACCAAATGCAGGTTCTTGGGGTATTGGTTCGGCTTATGTGTCAATTCTTTGGATCGGGAAATGATGGATTGGGTGGTGGACTTGGTGCTTTGCCTCCGCAGGTTTTGCAGAATTTACAACATCCCAATGGTTTGGTGGGTGATGACAGCAAACCCGGCACCAACTCAGATTCGCATTTCATGTAATGTAGAGACTGTAAGAGAAATTTATTGAGTTGTAATCTGTTTTTGATTATTATTATTATTATTGTTTTTATGAAATTTGTGAGGTTGTGTTAAATTGAGTGAATAATTTTTATTGTTATTAATTAATGGATTTAAAGTGGAAATATGTAGGTGACATTTGTATTCTTGTGTTATTTATATAGGATATTGTTTTATTTCCAAGTCTCAACCTTTTTATTTATTTATTGGATATTCTTGACAGAAAGATTAAGATCCTTGCATTTTAGGATGATCAAAGTTCTCTTGATCAACTAATTAACTGAACATGTCGGGAGTGGATGTTACCAAAAATTAGTTTTCAATTACATAATCTTAAATCTAAAATTTATCGAAAAAAAAAGTAGACATTTGAAGGTTCCAACTTGCTAAGTTTGTGAGTGTTGATACAGACATGCATGGGTTCAAACCCGCTTTCACCTTTGAGTTGTTGATCTCATTGAATACAAGCTTACCCCATAGCAAAACCATACATGGGTATATTTATAGAGCAGATTTTTTTGTTTTTTATTTTATTTTATAACAAGGATATCGGGACCCATAGACCCGACTAGTAGGGGTGAGGAAATTGTCTCTTGGAGCATCACATCTCCCCCAAATCCCCCCGGGTACATGCGATACCCCACCAACCACGCATACCAGGTAAGACGGGATAAATCCTTGTGGATTGCCAACAAGGGGTAGAGCAGAATTTTGAGCCGCCAAGAAACAATAATTCATGGAATGAGGACAGCAGATGTGAGGATGTTGAGATAGAACTTAGATGAAGGAGTGTTTGTTGAGATGGTTTGGGAATTGAGAACATATGACAAAGACCAGGGATAGCTCAGCCGCTCAAGTGAGCATGAGCACTTTGTTGTTAGTCGAATGTTCTAAAATGCAACAGGGAGGTGGAAAAAGGTGGATTGAGGTAGGAAGAAAAGATCTAGAGTCAAATGACTTGATAAAAGATAGAGTTGAGAGGCAAAAAATATGGTTCAAGGTTAGTTCTTGACTTCCTTGGTTTCAAATGGAACTAGTTCTGTGCTTTGGTTGTCGGACAAAGAGAAAGGCCTTTTCTGAATTTTGTTTTTTTGCTCCTTTGAAAACCTGTTTCAAAAAAGAAATAGTTGAACTAGTTTTAGGGCCAAAAATCTTATATGTGAGTTTCGAAATTTGCACCTCACAAAGTTGCCAAACGATATCTATATGCTCAGACTAAAATTGACCTTGACTTGCCCCGATTTTTGGATTCTCAAACATGCCCTTAGATTTTGAATGTATAGCCCAAGTATAATTCCGCACTTTTGAAGGAAAATGCGAGACAATTGGTAACATCGTTATGTCAATCTTGCATTTGTTGTTTTTTTGTGTGTGCACGGTATTCAAAGAGTTTAGGGGGGTCTTTTTTTTAAGATTTTGTTGTAAGATGGGACCATATTTGTAGCATTGCATCCGCTTAATTGCGCGTTTCTTGTATTGTTTCTTTGCATCGGTCATCTCGACTGTCTTAATGAAATGATATTTTTATCTATCAAAAAAAAAAAAACTTGGCCCATTATAGTTCCTTTTGGAATTGTTCTTTCCAGTCCCATTTGTCTTGCAAGCATTTTTCTATTCTATTTGGCACATGTTTGTTGTACATTTACTGATTTCGTATACTTCATGAACTCCGGAGTACTTATCCATTAGCCCTTTGGTGTTTCCAAATTCCAACTTCCATCACGATAGCATTACAAATGATGAATGAATTGTTTGAAAATAACGAGTGTAACACATGGGCTTTGTCTTTTTTACTTCCACCGGAACTTTGTTTTCTTGTTCTGCTTTCAACATCATGCGAAATAAAGATTCAGTCACAATTATGAGAAATAGGGTGCAAGGGGGTACCCTGTTCAAGGCCCCTAGAAGGTTTTGGACACACCACTTGGAGACCCATTAAGGAAAATGGAGAAAGAAAAGGTGGGCACACATTTTCTTTTATTGATCAAATTACTTCGTCACCGAGTCCATAGAATTCGTAATTTTAACAGGATATGGCCGTATTCATCTTTATTGCCATCCACGCATGCTTTCCTTTTTTCTTATATAATACATATTTGTGGGCAAATAGCAGTGTTCTTTCCTCAATGTATAGGAGGTACAAAATCATCTGAAGAGGAAATAATGAGTTCATGGGGTAATGGTCTTAATCTATTAGCTAATAGCTTTGAGATTATTATTATTATGTAGTTTAAATCATATACCGTATTTGAAGAACTGACATTCTGTCATGTCTAGAATCTTCTTCAGTCTTGTGTGCATCCTCATAAGATTCGAATTTGCAGATGTTTTCATTTTTATCTCCATTTTCCTCTTTCCATGCAACATTCAAATAAATCATCTACAAAACCAAAATCTTCAAGATGGTCTGATGTAAAAAAAATTCATAATCTCAAATGAAAGTCTCCTCAATTCACTCAACCCTCCTCATTTAACCAAATTTCACGAGATTTTTGTCTCCACGACGAATTTTCCCAAAATAGACACTCCCAACTACTTTCAAATTTGTTTCTTCCCTGTGAGAAGATCTGCAATCTGGTTTTTTATCTTGAATTTGCTTTAATTTTCTTGTATCAACTTTGTTATTTTTATCCACAATAGTCAAGAATGATTTACATTCCATTTTTGCAGAGCTTCAAGGATCGATAAGAATGCATTTAAACATCATTCTACCGAGCTTTCAATTTCTGCCTTGCACAATGTCTCTCTAACTCATATCTCCAAGAATTAAAATGGGTTCTTTCTACCATTGTGCTAGATGTCTAAGCCCAGGGTTTCTAAATTTTGCATTTTCACCTGAGAGGAAAGCGAGAGGAAGACCCAAAAGAAGTTGGATGGAGAAAGTTAGAACAGATATATTATAAACTCACTTTCGATACGAAAGACTTGGTTTCTTGACTAAGTGGAGTGGAGGAACAGGGTTTGTATAGCCAACTCCAAATCTTTGTGATAATGTTTTGTTGTTATGTGTTTGTGTTGCGGGAGAGAGAGAGAGAGAGAATCAATCAACATTTGCAAATGTGCTGTGTTCTTTGACACATGTCTCAAGGATTAACAGTAAAATTAAGGGATTTTTTTCTTCTACTTCGGTAAAAATAATGTATATCAATAAAATTAAGGTTGAGTATATAGCATTGAAATCTCCCTGCAGATCCATGGGAAGCTTGCTAATCAATTCCAAAGATGTATTGCTTCTCGATCAAACATGACTTCCAACTTTAATTTTGGTCCAGCTTTGTCTTTTGAAATATTTATCAAAAATTCAAGAGGGCCAGCTATCTGATTTAGTGCTTTATTTTTATCAAAATCGTTACAACTTGTAACTTTTTACATTATAATTATAACTTATTCTTACACTTGAATTATAAAGTGAACCAAAAACAAATTATTTCTTCCTACCCAATGAAACCCAGGTTTTCTTATGGGTGGAGAACCACGAACTTGATTTCATCGAAAAGAACAAACTCTAGATTTGCTTGAGCATTTTTTATTTAGGCTTTGTATGATTGCAGGCAAATCGTTTTCACGAAATACAAATTCTATGAATTCCACTGTTTGGTGTAGGAAAATATATCAGAGTTGGCTTTCAGCATAATTTTAAAGAATAATGATGAATTCACATGGCTAACGTGGTAAGGGCACAGAACCGCAGATCTTTTTCATGTGTATCCCAAAGAAAAAGATTTATCATTCTGTACTCTTGCCATGTCAGCTGCGTACTAACCATGTATCCAAAATGGAACCTACTAACCAAGTCAGCATGGCAAATCATAAGTCAACTAGGAACTTAATTGAGCATCTAACCAAGTCATCTTTGATATTATTAAATTTCTTTGAACAAAAAAAAAAAACATTTTAATTATTGTAAAATGTTAAAAACCAAATTTTAAATATTTAAAATTTAATATGTTTGACGCACAAATTATCAACTTGACTCAATGGACATCGAAGTTGAGTTTTCAGGTTTTTAGTTCATTAGTAGTTTCGATTTTCCCACGATGGGATGGAAAATCTTTACCAACAGGAAATAGAATTATAAAGAAAATACATTATTATACCTTAAAAATCACTATTTTCAAAGGGAAAATATTTTTCCATCCATGGAGCTCAGACCATCAAATGGTCCATACTCATGGTTTTAAAACTTGGTTTTGCATCTCATCCATGCCAGATACCAAGTTGTATCGGATGAGTTTTTCGAAACGTTTAAAAATGAGAATAATGAATGTGGGATTTTAAATCTCATCCGAAAAATTGACTTGTTTGTCCATCTCGTCCGAGATGCCTGGTATCAAGACAACTCATGCGATATGTCTCGGTCTCGTCCGAGTTTTGAAACCATGTTCATACTTGCCAACCAAGAGCCCCACTTGTAAATTATAATAGGATCTTCATGTAAAGACATGACAGAAGATATATTCAGTAGAGTCAAGAAACTAAGGCCTTGTCTGGATACACCTCTCCACACAAGAACATAAGTTCAATCTCTTCACGCAAGAGCAAAAACCTCTCCGCGCAAAAACAGGTTTTTAGAATTTCTTAACAAAGAGCAAAAAATCTCTCCGTGCAAGAGCAAAAACCTCTCCATATAAGAACAAAAACCTATTCAAACGTTTGCTAGATCCTCAAAAGAGTAGAAGTCATCAAAAAACTTTATCCAAACGCAATGTAAATTTCTATTAGCATATTGACCTTCTGAGAATTGAGAATCAAGTCAAAGAACAACAAAAGATGCATCCCAAATAATTGGGGCCAGCTAAACAAATTCTTAGTCCGATTTATATTTCAATCAGCTTGGAAATAGAACTAATTCATAGAAATATCATAATTAATATATTAAAAATATTGTAGAATTTCATATATTATGGAAATATTATAGAATTCTTACCAAAAAAGAAAAAAAATATGCTTTAAAAATTTAAGAAATGATAAAACAAGACAAAGCACACTCACAATTCTTGACACAACAATAAGAAACCATTTGAAGAAAGAAAGGTATGATCAATAGTGTTTGCACATGCCGACACAAATTGGT